>NW_012267350.1:1214837-1247420 GCF_000151885.1 Dipodomys ordii
TATTTAAAGAATCCCATAGATTCCACTCCCAAATTACTCAAGCTGATTCAAAACTTTGGCAAAGTAGCAGGTTATAAAATTAACCCCCCAAATCAATGGCTCTTCTGTATGCCAACAATGAGAAAAGTGTGGCTGAAATTAGGAAAGCAACTCCATTTGTAATAGTCCCTTTCACTTCTTATAATCTAGCCACACTAACTTTATTTTTGTGTCATGAATGTATTGTGATATCTCTGCTGCAGAGCTGTTGCTTAACTTGTTCACTTCACTCTGGTTGAAACACTACTTTTTCCACATACTTGAGAATCAGGTCAGCTTTAATTCCTGAGGAAAACCTCTTCACATCAGAAGAGAGCTCCAGGCTGAGAAAGGGACTATCTTGCTTTGTTGTTCATCACTAAACCTTTTTTTTAAATGTCATCAGTTTTATAGTTCAACATTCTAAGATTCTCTGCATTTCCTCACATTTCCCAGGGTCTGTAAACGTCATACTAGAAAAACACAAGTCCTCAGTTCTGCATCATGACCAAGCTCTGGTGGACAACTGACTTGAATGGAAACAAACAAACAAAAAATTCCAAGCCCCACCAATTCCTTCCTTGTTCCAATTGACCCTGAGATCAAGGAAGTGTTATTCTTCTAGGCTATAGAGAGTGGAAATCAAGAAGTTTTCTTTTGCAGCCCTCGTGGACCCAGAGCTTCAACAGATCAGGGTTTTTTAGACATAGAACTCCAACAGTTCAAGGTTGATTCTTAATTTAGAATCATTGATGGTGGAGTATTTGCCTAGTCTAACAAATACACTGTTCTCTTGAATCTATTATTTAGAGTATACATATTTTTCCCTATTCACAAAATGCTATAGAATTTGACTGCTGTTGAGCTTGAGATTATTTTGTCAGTTGTAGGGCTTGAACCCAGGGCCTGGACACTGTCCCTTAGCTTTTCTGCTTGAGGCTAGTGCTCTACCACTTTGAGCCACAATGCCACTTCCAGTTTTCTGGTAGTTAATTGGGGATAAGAGTCTCATAGAGTTTTATCCTGGGCTGGCTTTAAACCATGATCCTCAAATATCAGCTTCCTGAGTAGCTAGGATTACAGGTGTGAGCCTCCAGCACCCAGCTGAGCTTGGGATTTCAACAGTAACTTTTTAAATTTTCCAAGTCATTCTGACCTTGACACTCTCCAACCCAATATCTGATCAATGCATTGTACTTCACTCAAACGGCCCACTTTTCCCTGTGCTATTTTGTCTTAGATTTCGTATGGATTTTCTCCAGAATTTAGTATTTAAACTGCCATTTATGGGAATAGATTTTGCTAATCATGACCCTATTTGGCTAAGTCACATGAACCACATTGCTAAGTTATGACTACAACTTCGGCTGCTGCTCAACTTCCCAAGGTAGGAAAATAAATTACACAAATCTGCTCCAGAAATGGGAAAATGGAGCAAAATTCTTAGATTTGATTAGATGGTATGTGTTGTTTTTCTTAATAAGAACATTCTGTGAGCAAAAATATAAACATTACATGAGGTTTGAGAGGCTTTATGAAGTGAATGAAAGCTTTAGTGTCCACCTAATGATCCTTGGATCATTCCACTCATGATGGCAACACCCACATTAATTGCTTGGTTTACAACTTGAGTGGTGCCATAAGCAATAGATATGGATCTGTATGAAATACTTACATTGTACATGTTTAATTATATCTCTGTTACATGTCTCTTCATTCTCTTTCACCTTAAGTAATCAGTGGGTCTACATATAAATCGGTGGGCTTCTGTTATATGAATCCATTGCATGGGATATGAAAGATAGTGGTTATAATAGGTGGAAATTTCTTTGGGACATTTGGCAAGTGTGATTCATTCATGACACATGGGCTTTATTATCAGAAGTGTATGTGTCATCCTCTGATGGAAGGGATGGACTGACATGAACTGTACACTTGTGTGTCTACAGATACTGAAGCATTTAGGCCAGATTCCCCCTTTACCTGTAAAGCCATATAGGTATGACTGCAACACGGCATCTATAAAACATGCTGGCCTCCACATGAAAGTGGATAATCTGCTACTTTTGGTTGATGGTAGTTACTGCAGAGTGAGACACCAATGAGTTTTTGTTTGTTACAGTCTAGGGCTTAAATCCATAGGCTATATTCAGCACTCAGCCTGAGAAGACATTGTCAGGCTAAAGAAAAAGGCCCCTTTCTTTATTCAAATGTTAAAATCCCAGTAATCTGGCATAAGAAATCATGGGCACACAGAGTATTTTCAAGAATTCCATTCTGCTTGCCAAGTAACCATACATAGGTAAAGGTAACATAAATACATTTTCCTTGAAAGTAAGCTACTGTTACTAATGCCAAGGTAGAAAACAAGACTGGTTTTGTTGAGATCAATAAAGAAATAGAGGTAATAACAACAGCACTATAACTGAAGATGATGCCAAGCTGCTTCACATGAAGTTAGAAAGGATGTATTATGGTTTCACCTTCCAGTTCTGAGCACAGTTTTTAGAAACTAGCCATAACATCCTTTACAGATTTTAAATTTCAACTTGGCAGTAAAGTTACTTTTGTTGATCATGCTGATTCATCCAGAGTATGCCAAAGATTGTACCAGCAAAATGGTCACTGAGTTTTTAATAAAAGAGAAGATAGAAAGATTGATTGTTGAGACCTTCTTGAGTGATTTTTTAAAATTGTTCTTGAATTGGGAAGATGAATCTGTCCTCCTTTAGTCTCTGAAGGTCAGAATGTAAGAGCTATGACTTCTCCAGGAAATGAGTAATAATAAGACCAAGAGACTCATTTCTTGAGGCCTGGAGGAACTTTTCATCCAAAACCTGTAGGTGGGGGTTTCCCCTTTCCCCCACCCTCAAAGAAAAGCTTTAAGGAGTTCCAGAGGCATGTGAAGGCTTGAAATAGAAATAGCCAAGTTTTCCCTGTAGGTTTTGCCAAGGTCTCTCAGTTTCTACCTCGAATCACCCCACCCAGACTGGCTGGTCTTTTACATTCCTTCTCACTCCTTGCTTTTCTTACCTTCACCTTATTGTCAATCCATTCTTTACCACCAACCCCTAATACTAACGCCCATGTGAGAGCCTTTGAATTTTTAAGTGAGCACCACTTGGAATTATTCCTTCTTGAAAAATATGGAAGAAGACTGTTGCTAGCAACTGCTGTTTTTAAGACTCACACCCAAGTTCCAGCTGTGGAGAGTTCCTAAGAATTACTCATTGCTAGGAGAACATTGATTTATTTTTTTACAAAAGATCAAAGCACATTATATCAAAGGATGTTATGATGAAACTCACTGAAATACAAAAAGGTATGTTTTGAAAGGTATAGTCAATGTTAAAATGAAGCCAAGTAATTTTTTCTCTTTACATATCCGAAACAAGGATCATGTACCTACTATACACAGATATGGTATTGTAGCTATTAGAATAAAAGACACAGTCACTGCCAGCAAGGATTTTATGCTTTGGTGAAGAAACTAGTAAGAAAAACAATGACTACAATACACTATTGCAAAGACTATGAAAACTGTATGCTCAGTCAGTATGCCATGGGAACTTAAGGCAGATTACCAGGAGTTGGTACCCAACTTTTAAAGTCCTGAATAATGAGTCAGAGTTAATGAAGCGACCATGTAAGTGAATATGCATATGTGCATGCTTTCTCTACTTTCCTCCCCACTTTTCACTGTTCCTCCCCTCTCCTTTCCTCTCCTCTCTTATCAAATCCAGATCTGCAGCGCTTTCCTTCTAGCTATTCAGTAGCTCTTTTTCTTAGTAGAATGTAAATTCCATGAAAGCAAGGACTACGTCTCTCTTGATTAATCAAATTAACTCCATCTTGTGACATAGAGCCTAACATGTAGGAGGTGCAGAATAAATTGTGAGTGCAGAATAAATTGTGAGTGTCATATGTAAATATAGGAAACAAAATAGTCATGGAACTGCAAATAATTTATTTATAGGTGGGTGTGGAATACAGCAGGAAATGAAACTAGAGAATTAAGTGGGGATGGGTTTTTCAGAGCCTCTCTGTTTCCTCCAAGGACTGAATATTGTTGAAGGCTGTGGGAATCCATTATAGAGTCTAAACAGAGTAACAAAAAGGTTAGACCTTCTCTTAGGAAGACCACCTTTTTGGCAGTGAGAAGGAGGATGGCAGATGGGAGACAGTTAACACTGTGTATCCTCTGTCTGCAGTGTTCAGATGGCAAAGACTCAAGGTAGCATCAGAGGATTAGAACAGAGATGGTGGTTTTAAGAAATACTGGCAGGGAGCTGGGCACCAGTGGCTCACACCTGTAATCCTTGCTACTCAGAAGGCTGAGATCTGAGGATAATTGTCCAAAGCCAGCCCTGGCAAAAGAGTCCCCATGAGATTCTTATCTCCAAATAATCGTTCAAAAACCAGAAGTGATTCTGTGGCTCAAGTGGTAGAGCACTAGCCTTGAGCTGAAGAGCTCAGGGACAGCACCCAGGCCCAGAGTTCAAGCCCCATGACTGACCAAAAAAAAAAAGAATTACTGACAAGGGGTAGCAAGTTTGACAAGAAATGCACTCACTACCCTACATATGTGACATAATCCCGCTGTATATCACTTTGACAATAAAATTAAAATAAAAAAAAGAATTACTCACTGACTAGAATTCACAGGACTTAAACTTCATTGGATGAGGGGGATCACATGAAGGATGTAGCCTGTTGGGAGATATATCACAGAAGGTTAAGACAATGGCTCACAGTCTATAAACAACAGAGCTATCATTGGCCACCCTACATTGCTCTGACCAAGGGAAGTTAATTGCATATCTTTGATTACGTACAATCAAAAAAGATGATTTGAAGGGCTCAGAGTTACTGTGGAATCCATACTTCAGTTTGACAATGACCAGTGAGAGCATCTGTGTGTGTGTGTGTGTGTGTGTGTGTGTGTGGTGTGGTGTGTTCTGACAACAAATATGAGCTGTTCTGTTTGTGTATGTTTTTCCTTTGTGCTGGATTGGGGGGTTTGAACTCAGGGCCTGTACACTGTCCCTGAGCTTTCTCGTTCAAGGATAGCACTCTACCATTTGAACCACAACTCTACTTCTGGCTTTTTGGTGATTAATTGGAGATAAGAGTTTCATAGTCTTTCCTACCCAGGTTGGCTTTGAACCAAGATCCTCAGATCTCAACCTCCTGAGCTGCTAGGATTACAGAGCCATTTATACCCAGCATATGATGTTTTTGTTGTTGTTGTTTTTACCAGAACCACTTTTGTAACTTTCTAACACCAAATGGGTTTCCTATCATTCAATTCTGTTCTGACACTTAACTGCTGGAGTTAGTGTCAGATTCCATAAGCATAAGGGTTCACTCCAGGTGCCAGTGCCTCTGTCATGGTTATCCAAGGTACCCATAGTCCCTGTCCAACATAGTCACAAAGTCAAAGCTTTCCATAGTTGCCACTCTCAGGTACCAACATTTGCTAGAACAACTCACAGAAGTCAGAAAAATGTTATGCTTATGATAATAGTTTTTATAAAGAACACAAATGGGCATAGTGTAAGGTCTGAAAGAGTCCTGAGCCCCTGTCACTGTGTAGATGCGATGCTCTTCTTGTACGCGGATGTGTTTGCCCACTCTGAAGCTCTCTAAACTCTTTCATTTAGGGGATTTTATGAAGGTTTCAGTAAGTAGACATGATTAATTAAATCATTGGCCATTGGTGATTAATTCAATTTCCAGTCTTTCTCTTCTCCCAGGTTGAGGGTGAAGCCGAAATTTCTAAGCTTCTAATAAAAGCTGGAGCTTGCCGGGTGACCAGCCCTTATTCTGAAGCTATTTTGGGGAGAGGGGTTAAGGGGTTCACGAAGACTTGCTTCATTACAACAGAAAATGTTCTTATGCCCTCTATCACTCAGAAAATGCTAAGGGGTTTTGTAGCTCCGTGCTAGGAACTGGGGGACAAAGAACAAACACTGATTTTTTTTATAGCACCACAGCCCAGAGAAGAGCAACATGAGTTTGTACAATCGTCCTGAATACCAATAGTTGTATCCATACTCCCTGAGCAGCCAGCTTCATAGCTCTATTTTGGAGGAGAAAGGTTCACACAGGGGGCTCATCAGCTGTCCAGGTGCCTGGAAACAGAAGATAAGATATTTTCTGAGGAAAGTGAGTCAAGCTTCTTTATGCACACTTCTCCCTGGGTTTCCCTTTGAGTTTTCATTTGGAGTGATTTTTATTGCTTCTCAAAACCTCAGTTAATTTAGTCACCTTGATAGAAAATGAGTAAAGCTGTACCGATGTTGGGATTTTTCTTCCAAATCTAGACCTGCCTCTACATAAGCAGTGATGGTCAATATCTACTACATTATGTCCAAACAAGGCCCTGAGCTGATTCTTCCCATAATAGAGTACATTAATAAATCACACTCTCTTGAGCAGTGTGATGAGAAGGCAGTGAGACTGTAGGAAGAGTAGCTACTGGGATTCAAAAAACTTGGGTAATTGCTGGCATTGCTCTGCTTTTGTGGTGTTCAAGTTATTACAAAAGTCACTTTCCAAAGTTTAGCACACAGTAATATGATTGTGTAGTCAAAAGAATTAAGCAGGGTAAACTATAATCCGAATTTGCTTCCTTACAGTGGTGCCCTCCCATATTTCTCTCTACCTGCTTGCTTCCCAACTTTCAGGAAAAAAAATGAGGAGACGCAAGTCTTTGTAGGTAAGCTTTATTGCTTATTTGTCAGCACATAGAAATTTAACTTAGTAACAATGTCTTCATTCAAAAATCTGATTCTAACATCAAATACAGTGAAAACAGGGGTTATACCATGGGGGAGGGACATACAAAGCAACCAAAAAATCAGCTTATAAATATGTTAGAAACAATCACAAGAAAGAAAAAAAATTGAATCCTTTTCTGGGGTTCATTTTGCTCAACATCAATTTATCTGAGCTTTTCTGCTTCTCTCAGTCATATACTAGTTATTGCAAATAAGGGAAACCATGGGACCTATGTTTCTTTTGGCCTGGCTTACTTCACTTAATAGAATTTTTTCTAAGTCTTTCCATTTCCTAACAAATGGGGCAATGTCATTCTTTCTGATGGAGGCATAGAATTCCATTGTGTATATATACCACATTTTCTTGATCCATTCATCTACTGAGGGGCATCTGGGTTGGTTCCATATCTTACCTATGGTATAATGCTGCAATAAACATAGTTGTGCTGGTAGCCTTAGTATGGTCTTGTTTGTGATCATATAGGTAAATGCCCAAAAGTGGGATTGCTGGGTCATAGGGGAGCTCTATGTGGAGTCTTTTGAGGAACCTCCATACTGCTTTCCAAAGTGGTAGAACAAGTTTACACTCCCACCAACAATGCAGTAAGGTTCCCTTCTGTCCAAATCCCCTCCAGCATCTATTGTTATTAGAGTTCTTGATTATAGCCATTCTAACTGGGGTGAGGTGGTATCTCAATGTTGTTTTGATTTGCATTTATTTTCTGGCTAGGGAGGTTGAGCATTTCTTCATGTGTCTATTGGTCATTCTTCTTTCCTCTTCAGAGCAGTTTCTCTTTAAGTCTTTAGCCCACTTATTTATTGGGCAGTTGTTTCTTTGAGGATTTGTTGTTGGGGGATTTAATTTATTTGATGTTGGTATAATTTGGTATACTTTGTGGGGGGGAAGGGAAAAAACAAATTGTTTAAATAGGGATACAGGTGCACCCATTGCGCAATGAGATGTACAAGACATTATGTCAAAAAATGAACTTTACAACTTTGGTGGGGGGGTGGAAATAGGAAGGGATGGGAAGGGAAGAAGAAACAAAGGAGGAGAGGCAACAATGCTTGTTAAGAAATGTATTCATTACCTTGCCTATGTAATGGTAACTCCTCTGTATGGTATTTTCACACACAAAAAATCTGATTCTATAATGGAATGTGTAGTTTAGAACTTGGGGAGAAGATAGAAAAGAAGTTCCCTGGTATCCTGAAGCTCATTCTAGTAAGGAAACACTGAATCTACCCACCAGAATCAGTGCCCTAACCACTTCTGCAAGGAATGGTTCTTGGTGCTTATGGCACTAAGGGATAAAGCAGAAACAAACTATAGATCAAATTCCATTAAGGTGAATGTCAAGAACTGTCAACATTCTTCAGCTCTAGTGGCTTATAGTTGTATGTATTTCTAGGCAAATGAACAACCTTACCACATTTAGTTTGGAATAGTTATTGTCATGGCACACATAAGCTCAGAAATCCCCAGCTCAAAAATAAAGGAATTTTATAAACTCTATAAATCTGGCTCCTATTAAAGTCTACCTGTAACTTGGGATATAAGGTTAATAAAATGAAAGAAGCTTAAGTTTACTTGTTTGTTTTTGACTAATTTTTCATGTTAAATTAATACATGTAATGCTACGAAATCCACTCTATAATGAATTTATAAAGCATAGAATAAATCTCACTGCTTTCCCTGGGTTCACTTTTGCACCCGAAATTTTAATTGTAAGATCTGAAATGTCCTATTACACAGTAGTGCTAAAAATAGGCACAATACGTAATATATTTTATTTTATTCATTTATAATATATTTTATTTTTATTGTAGAGGTGATGCACAGAAGGGTTACAATTACATGTCAGGTAATTAGGACATTGTTTTTGAACAGTGTCACCCTTTGCCTTGCTCTCTCCAAGTTTTCCCTCCCATCTCCAACCACAAGTTGTATAGTTCATTTTCTATGTAGTGTCTACTGAGTACCACTGCTGCTTTTGTTAAGTAATATATTTAATATTTTGATATAATTAATTTACTATTTTTTCTATAATCTCTTATGTGAAAATGTGTGTTTTACTAAATGACTTTCTTAAACTATGCATACAGCACAATAATCTAAAATCACTTAAATGAATATTTATGAAATATTTGATTTTTACTGGTAGTTGAATTTTTCAAAAGTTACATTGATCATAGATATAGTTATACTAAATTACAAGTGAGTAAATAAATTGCAGGAATATATTTAAAACCTGTCCTCTGACAGGCATGCACCTGACAGGTGATTTTAGTTTTTATTGTAAATGTGATGTACAGAGGGGTTACAGATCTATAACCCAGGTAATAAGTGCATTTCTTTTTGAACAGTGTCATCTCTTCCCTTGTTTTCTCTCAGTTTTTCCTTCCTGACCCCCTCCCATACAAGTGACATAGCTCATTTTCAACATAGTTTCTAGTGAGTATTTCTGCTGCATTTGTTCATCCTTTGTCCCACCATTTCTATGCTCCCTGTTACCTTCCCCAAATAGATAAACTTACAGTCAAGACAATAAGTACAGAAATCAAAAACTGCATCAAAGGGGGGAAAGAAACAAAAACAAAAAGTAAAATAACAAAAAAACCTTCTTGGTTCCATTTCTTGGAGTTCATTTTGATAAACACCATTTTATATGATCATATGCACATAGTTATCGAGCCTTTGTGATCCTCTCCTAAGAATATCCTCCTTTGGTCTCATGGTATGAATGTTTAGAGTCCTGAATAGTTTATCATGTCCAAAGGTGATTTTTTTGTCTTCTACTATCCGTTGTGTTTACTTGCAGATTTATAGGCACATTCTACTCACTACAACTGAAGGAAAACATGCAATGTTTCTTTGCATCTGGCTTACTTCACTTAATATAATTTTTCCAAGTCTTTCCATTTCCTTACCAATGGGGCAATATCATTCTTTCTGATGGAAACATAGAATTCTGTGTATATAGACCACATTTTCTTGATCCATTTGTCCACTGAGGGGCATCTAGGGGTGATTCCATATTCTGGCTATGGTAAACACTGCTGCAATGAGTGTGTTTGTGCTGGTGGCTTAGTGTGGGATTATCGGATTACTGGGTTATAGGGAAGCACTACATTTAGTCTTTTGAGGAACCTCCATACTATTTTCCAGAGTGATTGAACAAATTTACATTCCCACCAGCAGTGTAGTAGCATTTCCTTTAGGACACATTCCTGCCAGCATCTGTTAGTTTTCTTGATGGTGGCCATTCTAACTGAGGTGAGGTGGAATCTCAATGTTGTTTTGAATTACATTTCTTTTATAGAAATGTAATTTCTTTTATAGCTAGAGATGTTGAACATTTCTTCATGTATCTATTAGACATTCTTATTTCTTCTAGTGAGAAGTCACTCTTTAAGTCTTTGGCCCATTTATTAATTAGGTTGTTTCTTTGAGCATTTTGGGGGGGATTCAATTTTTTGGGCTCTAAGTATATTTTAGATATGAGGCTTTTCTCTGATTCATACCCAGTAAAAGTCTTCCATTTCTATTTATTTTGCTAGCTCTGTAATTTGCCATATAGAAATTCTCCAGTTTGATGCAATCCCATTTATCCAGTCTTTCTTTGATATGTTGTGATTCTGGATCTTAGGAAGTTTCTACCTGTGCCTAGGAACCCTAGTGTTTCCCCTATCCCTTTCTGTAATATTTTCATAGTATCTCTGCCAGGTTCTTTTAATTCCATGTTTATATTTCATGAATGGAGTCCATATTATTTTTATACAATGTGTAGTTTCCAAAAGTCGATCAATGCTCTTGATGTACCTCATCAAAGCTATGACTATTTGAGACAGTATGTACCAGGCCTGCTGTTGGTTTTGGAAAGAATCACTCCTAGCTCTAACTGTCCTGTGGCTCGTGAATAACAAATTAAATAATATTGGGAGAACATTACAGCATAGTTAATAGTAATTGTCAGAAAAGTTTTGTTGGTTTTGAAGAGAAGAGTCCCAGAAAATGTGACTTTTCAGTTTCCTGAAATGGTTTTGCTAAAGCATTTTTAGCCTTTCTGAAAACCTGGACTCCCAGCTCTTCATTGTTGCTAAATTCTAGGTTCTGGAACTCAGCCAGGCCTCTTGCTGTCTAAATTGATCCTGTTAACCAGATAGTTGCTAGGTTTCTACTTCAACCTGAACTGAGTCACCCAGAGAGCAGATGGGATATTTCAAAATGAAAAAAATCTAACCCTTGCACAAAGTCCTTGTATCATAGACGGGATATGTCCCTCCCATGCTGTAAAACAACTTGCTCCAAGAAATAGTGGTTCATTCTTTCGTCTTTTAGAATGCATGTAGATGGAATCCCTATTATGTGCCCCATGAAAATGTATAAATACTGTGCCACAATAAAACATTTTTTGTGCTGGTCCTGGGCTTGAGCCTGGGCACTATCCTTGGGCTTTTTTGTTCAAAGCTAGTGCTCTACCACTTGAGCCACACCTCCACTTTTGTCTTTTTTGATGTTTAATTGGAGATAAGAGTCTCATGTACTTTCCTGCCCAGGCTTTGAACTAGGATCCTTAAATCTTAGCTTCCTGAGTAGCTAAGATTACAAGCACAAACCACTGTTGCCCAGCTCATAGCATTTTTTTAAGGACAAGAGAATTCAATGTATGATTTCTTTATTCACTATTGCTCACATTATTAATGTAAATATTCAGTAATTCAGTAAGTCACATTGAATAAATGATAGTGCATTAAGAAGCAAAATGGGAAAATTGTGAAAAGCAATCTACATAGTAAGCCTTTGATAATTAAGTTGGCATATGTTGAATTCAAAGAAAATTGGAAATCATGGTGGTTTACAGTGAAATATATCTCTTAGCATTTGTGCCCTGATATTGTTCCCTTTAAAACTGACTGAGTTTGGACTTACGACAAGTTTTTCATCTGCAAACAAACTGCACACAGAGGCTTGGTAGGCCTTTTACATTGGGGCTTGTTCAATTGGCATGCCCTCTCTTGGGAGCATTGTTGTAAAGAGTTTGGAACAGAATAGAATGAGAAAGAGACTCAAGGGGAGAGACTGTGACTGGTGAGAGGCCACTTTTACATTCCCATCCCAGCTAAATGCAGTCACTTTGATTGGCTTCACTTACAATACACAGTACAAAAGAATCTCTAACTGCTGCCAATCAACTCCAACAGTCCTGATACTTGTGAATTGTTGTTTTCAGATGATATGTTTGGGTGGTCTATGGTACAATGACAGATACCTGAAACTTGGTTTTATATACACTGTCATTTATCTAAAAGGATGCTGGGGCAGAAAGTGATCAATATTCCCAAAGTCTTACAATTACATACCATTAGGAAGAGAACTTACAATTCAGTCAGGTCAATGCTTTTCTTCCCATATGACCCAAAATACTGGTTGTTGTTTTTTACTATGTAATATCTATTGAAGAATTTCTATGTGCTAGAAATTGTGTGAGACATTCTACATTCATTAACACAGATATTCTTATTATTCCCTTTTACAGATAGGGAACTGAAGTTTAGAGTAATTTGCTTGAAGTCATTGACAACAATTTGCCTGAGGTCAGTGACAAAGCTAGAATTTGAACCTGGCATTGATTCCAGACATTATATATATATATATATATATATATATATATATATACATA
Source organism: Dipodomys ordii (assembly GCF_000151885.1). Lineage (NCBI taxonomy): Eukaryota > Metazoa > Chordata > Mammalia > Rodentia > Heteromyidae > Dipodomys > Dipodomys ordii. Next base: position 1,227,322 of record NW_012267350.1, read on the forward strand.
CATATATATCTATATATACATACATACATATATATATACATATATATATTAAAGATACTGTACAGAGGGGTTACAATTACATGAGTAAGGTACTGAGTACATTTCCTATCAAGCATTGTTAGCACTTCTTTTGTTTTTCCCCTACCATCCATTCCCTCCCCCCCATTCCCAACTCCTCCCTCCCCCCCAAGTTATAAAGTTCATTTTCAACATAGTATCTTGTACATCTCATTGTTGCAATGATTCCAGACACTTTTGTCCTAAGCATCATACTGTATTACCTGGTGCCCTTGGCTCATGCCTGTAATCCTAGCTACTCAGGACGCTGAGATTTGAGAGTACTGGTTTAAAGCCAGCCTGGGAAGAAAAGTCTGTGAGGCTCTTATCTCCAATTAATCAGCAAAAAGCTAGAGGTGGAGATGTGGCTCAAGTGGTAGAACATCAGCCTTGAGTGAAAAAAAAAACAACAAACAAAAATGTAAGAGCCTGAGTTCATGCCCCCCCCTACACACAAAAACATTGTATAACTAGTATAAGTCTAGGACAAGCAGGAAAGGTCAAAAGCTATGTATGTATGACCATATAAGATGATGTTAAGTGAAATGAACCCCAAGATAGGGATATAAGTGGGTTTTTTCTTTCTTACTATTGCTTTTTTAACATATTTAAAATGTACTATGTGATGTTGTCAGGCACCTTGTTTTCATATACTGTTTTGTGGAATGGGAACTTCTTTATACAACTACTTAAAGATAATAATAAAAAAAGTTTTTAAAAAACATTGTATTGTATGAATGATTAAATATAGATTAATTTGATGTACCTGCCTTCTTTTATTTTTTTATGTTTCTTTGAGACAAGATTTTTGCTCCTTACCTTATTGAAGGGTGGCCTTTGAACTCCTATGAATCCTAGATTGGTCTTGAATTCATGACCCTTCTGCTTCCACCTAGTAAGTGCTGGGAGTACAAGCATTTGTCTCCACACCCAACATACCTATCTTCTTGATCACTTATTTAAGTTGCAAAGGAATTGGTCCCCAGAATTTGCCATTGTGGAAGATTAGATCAGTGGGTATTTGGTCTAGTTTAGAAGGTATGTGTAAACAAGATCTGCTGTTGGTGGGGATTAACAAATAATGTCATCACCATATTATCAGTTAAGTGTTTGGCAAAATGTAACTTTCTGCTAGTTGAAATTGGTTGAGAAGAGGGAAGAGAGATGGGAGAGAGTGGCAGAGGAATGAGTCAGATTGAAGTGCACTGTGCATGTGCATGGACTTGTCAAAATGACCTGTCCTGACATCTAATTGATGCTAATTAAAAATGTGGGGAAAACTTAACTTTATAAGTACACAAGATGACTTAAGTCCATGACTTTTTGCAATTAAAGTGTCCAAAATGATACTATTTTCAATTATACTTGAATGATGTTTTCAGGGTGAATTATTTGCTTTTGCTTATTTGCCATTTAACAGAGCAGTTTACAAATAGAATGCATTTTGATCAGTCACCCCTTTCAACATTTTCACCCCCCTTATCTAAGAAGCCTTAAAAAAGCGTATCTTTTAAGTTTGGGTAAAAAAAAACATTTAAATATATACACTTCTATAAAACTTTCCTTAGCAAATTCTACTCTTCAGTGGCTCTCCTCCTGATTCATTCTACTTCTGGCTTTTTGGTGGATAATTGGAGATAAGAGTCTTAAGAACCTTCCTGCTCTGGCTGGCTTTGAGCTATAATCCTTAGATTTCAGCCTCCTGAGTAGTTAGGATTGCAGGTGTGAGCCACCAGCACCCACCCATATTAGTATTTTTAACAGCTTTTTTGAAGCACACTCTATATAGTAAAAAGTTAAATGTTTTAATGTATATAATTCATTGGCTTCGTGATTAGATGGAATAATAATCATATAACATGTGCAGCACTTTGTGACTAGTTTCTTTCACTTAGTGTCATGTTTTCAGGGCTCATTCCTTTTGTAGCAAGTATCAATACTTTATTTGTTCTTAGAGCCAGGTAATATTCATGAATAAGGTTTTGTGAGACCATAAGCTTTCATTTGTTTTGGGTGAATAACTCACTAGATTGCTGAGTTATTTGGTAGCTGTAAAATCATTTTGGAAACAACCAAACTATTTGGCAAGGGTTGGTATTATTTTCCATTCTACCAGTAAAGTGTAAAGATTGTAGTTTTTTTTAACATACTCACTTACTTTTGTCTATTACTTTGATTCTAGTTATGCTAGAGTATTAAAAGTAGTATCTCATTGTTACTTTTTTGTTCTAATCCTGAGACATGAATTTGGGGTCCCAACCTTTTGTTTGACTTTCTTGCTCACCGCTGGTATTCTACCATTTGACCCATTTCTCCAACCCATCTTTTAGGCAATTAATTGGAGATGAGAATCTTGTGAACTTTTCTGCCTGGCTTTGAACCTTGATCCTCCAGGTCTCAGCCTCCTGAGTAGCTAGGATTATAGGCATGAGCCACCAATACCTGGCCTCATTGTTATGTTGCTTCACATTTCCATAATGAGTAATGATGTTAAACATATATTAGTCTTTTTTTACCTTCATGGAAGAAATACCTATTCAGAGCCTCTGCTCATGTTTTAATTAATTTCATCATCTTTTTATTGTTAAATTGTGAGAGTTCTTCATTTATTTTGAATATCAGAACATATTGGATATATTATTTACAGATATATCCTATTATTTCAGTTATCTTTTTTTTTGGGGGGGGGAGGGTCTGGTCATGGGGCCTGAACTCTGGGCCTGGGTGCTGTTCCTCAGCTCTTCAGCTCAAGGCTAGCGCTCTACCACTTGAGCAACAGCTCCAGCATTTTTTTCTTTTCTTCTTCTTCTTCCTCTTTTTTTGCTTATGTGGTGCTGAAGAATCGAACCCAAGGCGTCAGGCATGTAAGGCAAACGCTCTACCACTGAGCCACCTTCCCAGCCCTCTTTTTTTTTTTTTAATAATGGTCTATTGAAGCTGAAATGTTTTTAATTTGAATGAAGTCTAATGAACGCATTTTTTTCTTTTATTGCTTGTGCTTTTGGTGTGATGTTTAAGAGAACTTTATTTTGCCCAAGTTTATGAGGATTTACTACTTTCTTCTAACAGTTTTATGGGTTTAGCTCTTATTTTTAGATCTATGATTCCCTTTGAATTAATTTTCATTTAAACGTGCACAAAGATGTTTATAGTACTTTTATGCAAAATTGCCCAATCTGAGAAGTAACAAGATGTCTCTTGGTAGGTGAATGAATAAACTGTTGCCCATCGAGGCAATGGAACGCTACTGAGCACTCAAAGGAAATCAGCTATCAAGCTATGAAAAGATACAGAGAAATTATGTAATAGAAGGCAATCTGAAAAGGCTACAAGCAGAATGATTCCAGCTATATGGACATTCTGTAAGAGGCAACGCTATGCAAATAGTAAGAAAACCAGTGTTATCGGGAGGAGAGGAGGAAAGAGGATTAATGAGTGCTACTAAAATGAACTGTGTGATACTACAACAATGGAGACTTGCCAATATCCATTTGTCACTATCCATATCTCAAACTCTATATACAAAACCACAAGCTATCCCTATATAAACTATGTACATTACAAGATGATGTGATCATAATGTGCTGATGTGAATTCTTCAGTTGTGGCAAATGTACTACTCAGATGTAAATGTCAATAGGATTGGAAGACGTGTGTGTATGAGATTAGCATCCATGAAGCCCTGAGTTCTATCCCCAGAAAAGAGGAGTGGGGAGGGGGAAAAAAGGAGGGAGGGAGAGAAACATTAACTTAAAATAAAAGCTTATGAAATACAATACTACTGTTCTTGAAATGCTGCAGCTATAAACCAGTGTGGGGAATTGCTATTTAATTTTGGTAGTATGTCCTCTTCCATTTTGGGCTTTACAGTCTCCATTCTAGGCCCTCAGCACATATCTCTAGCCCCCAGCTGCATCAGTGGAACACCTACTACCCAGAACTAAATTCCACCCTGACCTTCACAAAGAAAAGAGAGCTGTCCCTGGGGCTCCCCCTTGGTTTCTCTGGGATTGGTTTGCATTCCTGCTCTCTGCCCAGACCTAAAATTCACCCTACCTACCCGATGTCTTCAGTGACCAGATATGCATGTGCTCCCTGCTGCTTCTAGTCTGGGCACTGTATAAGGATGCCCCTGAATAAGGACAGGTGCCATTTCTCCCACTCCCATGAGGGAAATGGCCTTGTCAGCCCCTGTGGCAATAAACCCCTTGGCTGTACATGACTGTGTCCGTGTGGTCTTCTGGGATGGGTACTTTTAAATTTTATCTTAAAAAAAAAGAAAACTTGTTGCGGGGGGGGGCGGGGGAGGAGGGAGCACAGAAAATCAAAGTCCAAGCTTCATGAATGCTAGGCAAGCACTGTACCACTGAGCCATATCAGACTTCTAAAACTAATTGTTATACGGTGCTATGTGTTAAAGTGTTCTCTTTCAAGTTGTCAAAAAACATAATAAACAGACATTAGTATCGTCCCACTTTTGTAGAAGAGAAATGAAGTGATTTGCTCAAGACCACAAAGCCAGTAAATTTCACAGCTGGGTATCAACATACTCTTCCTGGAGAAAGAAAAAAAATCTATATTGAAGAAATCCAAATCATATAAATTCATTATTAAAAAGTTGCTGATTTTCCATGTTATCAACTTAAAATGAAAAATCACAATACAAGATATTTGACGTCTTAGTCCATGTTTCAATTGTAAAGTAGCACTTGTTCATCTTAGGGCTGTTTGAGAAGGCATTACCTTCCACACTGTTGACCGGAATCTTGTGTGGGCTGATGAGTTGCTGGCCATTGGCTTTCAGGTGGGTAATTTTTTGCTTTGCATACCCAATATATTTTTAAAAAGAAAAAAAAACACAAAAAAACTTGAACATTTTCTCCTTTCATTTTTTTATCAGTTGGGTAATCACGCGGAAAATTTTGCTGTACACATTTTTACATTAGGTTTGTAAATGAAGGGAGATCAAGTTTGAGATTTTTAATATTGCCACTTTCAGGAGGGTGTAGGGACAGTGTCTATAAAAATGAACCAGAAAATGTTATACTTTTTTTTTTCTTTGCAAGGATGTCTTTGTAATGTATTTTCTGATCTGAATATCTGATACAGATAAGCTGACTTGAATTGTTTGGAGCAATTTTGCCCTGTGTTGTGTGTTTTATGCACATGTATGTGGTTGGATTTTTTTTCCAACAGAAAGCAGTTTCACTACTGGCACATTAATGAGTGAGCACCAATAGGTTTGTATTCCAACTCCAAGCACTGTGGTTGAGTAACATCACCTCAATTTTTTATTGTCCTTTAAAGATGTTGCATTTTCATATTCTTTATTTATAAAGGATCAATGCTGCTGTAAATACAGGTTTTTTTAAAATTTCATTCCACCACCATCAGATGCAGTTCCCTATTTTCTTTAGTGAAGGGATATATAAGCTTTCTCATGGTGTCTTCAGAAATTTATAAAATGTAAATACTAATTTGGTTGGTCTTTAAGATGTGTTTAACTGTGAGGCTATTTAATAATGTGGATGTGATTTGTCATCCAGTATTAAGTTCTTAGCCATTGATTTTTGTTAAAAAATAATAGGAAAGAGGGAAACTGCAGCTTTCATTACACACTCCTTGACTCCCTGTGGTGTTACAGTAAACTCCCATCTTGCCTCTGGGTAGTGGGTTTCCATCATTTCTCTTGGGCTTTAATTGCTAAAGCTGTACACATATGTAAAAAAGAAAAAGAAAAAAATAGATTATCTTAGGGGAGATGTAGGTGTAGAATTATTGCTTATGTCATTTCTTAAGCAGTTAATGCTCTTAATACTTAAAAGAAGGCTGGCATTGTTTGCACAAAAAGTTGGTGATTCCCTCCCCCAAATAGTAATGAAATTACGTCTGTTGAGTAACTTTTTATGTCATCTTATAATAAAAGCTGAAAAAAAAAACCTTTGTTGCTATTTATAAAAAAATGCTTTTCTATATGTACCCTTGACAACAGATTTTGAAGACATCATGTAAGATGATAAAGCATTTGAATGGTACAGTAGGTGTAAAAGAAATTCAGTTTAAAGAACATTTGTTTTTATATTAAATGTTTATTTGAAATCAAATGGTTTTGTACATAAAGCTGAATAATATAAAAAAAGTTGCTGATTTTCATCAGTTTTGAGAGTATATACTTGTCCCCCATATTTTCTTCTAGGCAAGCTTGGAACCTCTCCTCTCTCAGCCTAAGAGCCTGTTGACTTGTGATGATAATCCCCCAAAAGAATATAAAATATGAAATTAAAAACAGAACAAAATTGTTAATTATTAAGAATAATGCCAAACTTGAAAGGCAGGATCTCTCTATAGAGAGAAAAAAAACCTCCAGGCTAGCCATTAAAAGGAAAAATTCCAAAGATAAAGGCTTGAAGGAAATTGTGAGTTAAACACCAGGTTACTGGAATTTGGTAAATAACAGTAAAACTCAAAAAGAGCCAAAAAACCTGGAAGGTGGTTTGATTTTGGGGTGTGATAAGTAAAAAATTTGGAATGTGGTTTTTGCTTTGAGAACTTACTACTTTGCTTATGGAGACTGTAGTTGCTATTTCACTAACTTGCTTCTTTGAAGGGAAGATTTGGGATAAGGACTTTGCTTTGTGACTTATGGCCTTGGTTATTGGAATGACAAATTGTAATCGCCATTTTGTAATCACTAACTTCTAGCTCTGCTTCTGTAACTTGCTTCTTTGTCAATCGTGAAACTACCACAGGCCACCTGCGAGTGGTGCCCCCACTCCCGCATGGATCTTGCCTTTAAATACCCTGAGCTCTTTGACTTTATTGCTGGTCTTTATTGTCTTGGTATAGTGAAGGGCAGTCGCTGTGGCTAATAAAGGTTCCTAGCTCAATTGACTGAGTCTTGGTGACTACTTCGCCAATCCTGGGTTCGAATCCCACCAGCCCCGGGAAGTTGGGATACTTCAGACTTAATCAATTCTGCAAAATAACTAATTGAAAAACAAATCTAGAACTATTGCTTACCTGCATTGATCACTGAATTGTGTGGCTGATTTAGACAACCCCTCAGTTTACCAATAGCTCCCATAGACCTCAGCTCAGGACTTGCCAGAAATGCTGTACCAATAATCATACAGCCAGCTGTAGTGAACAATGACAGTAAGCCTGTTTCATTCAAAGGTTTCTATAGTCATTTTTACATAGAAGGAGATGGTTAGATCAAAGATGAAAAACACTAACTGCTTTGGAATTCATCCTTTTCTAAACCTTACAGTTGATTCCTCTGAGGAGTTTGGAATATGTTATCATTGGAAGAATTACAACAGATAATAAATAATACTCTAGACTAGTTCCTTCTTGCCCTTTCTCTTCATTCATGTGTAAACCTCCCAAGAAGCTCTTACAGCAAAGAAACTTGACACACATATTTTGACAATTAACAATAGGCAAGGGTAATTTTATTTTTTCCTATTTATTTATTTATTTTTATTATTTTTATTGTGAAAATACCATATAGAAGAGTTACAGTTACATGGGTAAGGTAATGAGTACATTTATTATCAAGCATAGTTTTGGTGGGACAAACATCAGTAGTTTCTAGGCCTTAGAAGTTTCTTATACTGGCAATTAGTATGGGTTAGGACTTTTCAGTCCTTAGGATATTTCCACATTCTTTTCATTCATAAAGTTGTCATTTTCTGTTCCTGTGGTTTAGAAGGGATGTTAGATCTCTAACCAACGGGAAATTTTTTTTGTTTATCTCCCCCAGACAGCTCCAAACAAATCATTGGCCCCATTTCCACCCTTTCTGGATCCCCTATGTGATGATGCAAACATTTGGGTCACTCTGGGGAGCCGTTAGAGCCACAGTTCAGACTTGTTAGGACATTTCTCGTCAAACCAATGTAACTTTAAGACTTCTGTAGGCTTCAATAGATTTCTTTGACAGTTTTTCAACATGAGAGAGAAGAAAAAGGTATGTGATGCAGTGATGACAGGTATGATAGAGGGAAGAGGTAAAATGGTTTGTGTGTGTGTGTGTGTGTGTGTGTGTGTGTGTGTGTGTGTCTGTTTGTCTGCCTATGTACATGTATGCTTATGCTTGTGTAATGGGGATAGCAGATGTTCAATAGATGCCAATTCTTATTACTGACATTGCTTTTGGTATTGTTTCATTAACTACAAGCAAAACAATGGCTTCTTTCTGAAAAAATATACAATGAAGATGAAAGCCTTTGATCCCACCAAAAGTGGGATGGCTCATTCTTGTTATCCTAGCTACTCAGGCGACCGGGATCAGAGGATCGAAGTTTAAACCCAGCCTGGTGGAAAAGTCCATGAAACTCTTATCTACAAATAACCAGCAAAAAGCTGGAAGTTGAGGTGTGATTCAAGTGTAGAGTGCTAGCCATGAGGGGAAAAATGCTAAGGAAAATCACCCAGATTCTGAGTTTAAGACACAGTACTGACACACACAAAAAAATTGCTATTGTCTTTCAATTACAGTGAATGAAAGATCAAATTCTAATCTACCTTTTCCTTCTATGTTAATAACTAAAGGAATTGCCAATATAATAGGAGAAATAGACAGGGAAAAATGTAAGCAAGTATTCTTTATAACAGCTGAGGACATCTGGGTACCCCATCAAAATTTGACCCCAAACTCTTGGAGTTTGACCTGAAAACAGAAAAATGCAAAGTTTAGATTACATGAAGAATTGTGTACTTGTTTTTAAAAAGTCCCAGGCTAACAAACAACTGTTGCTGACATAGTTTCACCCATGGATTCTATTTCATTTGCTCCTCTTACAAAATGTTTTAAACAATAGTTTCTTTTTTAAAAACTTCTCTCATCACAAAAGAAAACCCAGCCAACTTCTCATCTATTAGCTTTCAACCTTCATTGAAATCATAGCAGAGGTGATAAGTAAAGCTAATTTTGTCTTCCCTTCCATTAAAATGAGCTGAAAAATATTTGAGAGATGATTTGAGGAAATTTATGGTTACTTATTTTTAAAATTTTCTCCCCTTCAAGAGAGTAAAAGAAGGGGTGACATTGTCCAAAAAGAAATGTGCTCATTACCTGACTTATGAAATGGTAATCCCTCTGTGCATCACCTTTATAAATAACAATTTTAAAAATAAATAAAAAATCAAATCTCAACTTATTGAATAACAATTTCATATTGTACAAATACTATGTGTAAGAGGGGATTTGTTTTGCAAATTTTGAAATAAATGAACAGATTTATTTAAAAATTTTCTCCCATTTATTTCTATGACTGATTTATACTAACTTGTTCCTATTTTAATTTGTTTAAAGAAATAACATGCCTTTTCAATCATTAATATAATTAAAAGAGAAGGTAAGTAATTTCATCTTTCCATTGTCAACTCCATTAGTAAATTTTAGTAGGTTTTCCAAGTGTTTATTAATTCAAGAAGAAGAATACAAAGAAGACGAAGACAAAGAAGAGGAGGAGGAGGAGGAGGAGGAAGAGGGGGAGGAGAAGGAGGAGAAGAAAAAGACGAGGAAGACGAAGAAGAAGACGAAGAAGAAGATGAAGAAGAAGAAGAAGAAGAAGAAGAAGAAGAAGAAGAAGAAGAAGAAGAAGAAGAAGAAGAAGAAGAAGAAGAGAGGAGAAGAAAAAGACGAGGAAGACGAAGAAGAAGACGAAGAAGAAGATGAAGAAGAAGAAGAAGAAGAAGAAGAAGAAGAAGAAGAAGAAGAAGAAGAAGAAGAAGAAGAAGAAGAAGAAGAGGAAGAAGAAGAAGAATACAGTGCAAAGTAAAACAGAGGTCAAAGTGGATTTCTATGTTGTTGGTAGTGGTGGTGGTTGTTTTTGTACTAGTCCTGGGGCTTGAACTCAGGGCATAGGCGCTGTCCCTGAAATTTTTGTGCTCAAGGCTAGTAGTACTCTAATCACTTGAGTCAAAGCTCCACTTTCATCTTTAGTTTTTCAGTTTAGTTTTATGAAAGCTTTATGAAATAAGCATGACTGGTCAAGTCATTGGCCATTGGTAATCAACTTAAACCTCCCTTCTTTGAATGAGTTGTCCCAGCTGCTGGTAATGCTAAGAGCAGACAGCCAGCAGCCCTTAGTGTCAGCACCTTCAGGGCCTCCCTTCCACAGCAGAGAGCTATGTTTCTAAGGTCACATTTTTCCCAAGATAGGCAATATCCAGAGATGTCTTTGTATGGGAGTATAAGGGTTAGCATACTATTTTCCAAGGGAGACAACAGAACAAGGCCATTTATAGCTACAGAGCGTCCTGAAGAGTTAGCCAGGTCTGTCATTGAGCCAGTATTGTAGATTGATTTCTCTTCATGCCTCTCCCTTTTATTCCCCTCCCTTCATCAAGATTCTTTGCTAAAGATACTTCATGTTAAATCCTACTTCTTGGCAAACTCAAACTATAGCTTCTACCTTGGAAAGATCAAAAAGACTTAAGGAGAATTGTGAAGCAAAATTTGGGATCATACTTATATCAGGCATGGTATATTACATTTGATTTTTTCCTTCATATAACTGGAGGTTATTGAAACTTTTTGTATAAAATCAAATCAAAATGTCTCATTGCAATCATGGGAAAATACCAGAACAATCTAAATGGAGGAACATTTGATGAAACAAGTGATTAACATTCTTTAAACATGTCAAAGTCATTGAAGATGAAGAAAAAGTGAAGAACTTTTATAGATTGGAAGGGATTAGGTGAAAATAACAGCCAAACGTGCTGCTAAATTATAGATATGAACTAATAAATGAGTCCAGCAATGCTGTAGAATATAAGATTAACATACAACTCATTCTCCTACATACTACCAATGAATACATGGAAGTCAAAATTAAAAATAAAATGTCATTTTCAATCACTCAAAATAAAACTATGCTGATAAGTACACATGTGTAAATCTGACAAAATATAGGACTTTTATGTTGAAAACGTAAAATGATGATGAAAGTTATTAAAGATACAAATGAATTGGGATGATAGCATATACATGTTTTAGAAGACTCAACATAGTAGAAGGTACCAATTATACCAAATGTGATAATCCCTATCAAAACCTTAGCAAGACTTTCTATAGATATAGAAGAGATTATTTTTAATATTTTATTAAAAGTAAAAATAACTAGAATTGTTCAACAATTTTTCAAAATGTAGATGTCAGGTGTGATGGCTCATGTCTACAACTCTGGCTATTCAGAAAGTAGAGATTGGAAAGATAGTGGCCTCAGCCAGGCAGGCAAAAAGTTAATGAGGCCCCATCTTAAACAATAAAAGCTGAACATAGCAGCAAGTGCCTGTAGATAGGAAGATCATGGTTGAGGCCATTTTTGGCATAAGCACAAGACCATATCTGAAAAAAAAACTAATCAGAAAGGGCTAGGTACATGGCTCAACTGACAAAGCACAAGATTCCGAGTTCAAATCCCAGTACTTAAAAAAAGTTAAAAGAATCCCAATTTTCCTGGCAGTGTAGTTTATTGTTTAGTCTTAGCAATCAAAAATTTATATGAATGGAGGAAATGACACACAGATGAATAAAAACAAAATAAGAAAGTAGGAAATACATACAAGTATACCCAAGTTACTTTTTGAAAAAAGTTGCAAAATCAATTTAACAAAAAAAGAATAATCTTTTCAACAAATGTTGCTGCAGCAATTGTATATCCATAGACAAAAATGAGTCTTGACATAAGACCCATATCTTGTACAAAATGTACCCCTGAAAAAAAACAAGATGTCAATGGAAAATGAATATCTATAACCCTTTTAGAAGATAATCTGAAAGAAACTTCAGGGTCAAGGTCTAGGCAAAAAGTTCTTAGACCAGATATCAAAATCATAACCCAGAAAGAGAAAATTTGATAAATTAGATCTTATGAAAATTGAAAATATTTGCTCTGTGGAATACTTTGGTAAAAGGATGTAACAAGAAGCTACAAATTGAAAGAAAGTTGTATCCTAACTATACTTTGACAATGAGCTAGTATCTAGAATTAAAAAAATAACCTCTCTAAATTCAATAGCCAAAAATAACAAGCAAAAACAGTCCAATTGGAAGTGGGGAAAAGACATAAGACAATTTATAAATTGCATGTATGAATAACAAACAAAAGAAGATGCTCAATATCACTCATTATTAGGGAAGCACATTGACAGCACAAAGAGCTACCCATCCATTGTATTAGGAGAGCTAAAATGGTGTTAATTACAATAGTAGAAAAGAAAGCAAAGGATTCTAGTAAGAATATAAAATGATACAACTGTTCTGAAAACTAGTTTGGCTAATTCTTAACTAAATATGAACTTACCGTATGATCCAGAAAATGACACATATGTCTCTAACTAGATAGTACAACATATTTCTGGTTTAGGTAGTGTACATAAATGATGTAAAATAAAACTATAGGGGGGGTCAAAGGAACTTCTGTAATATTTTTGCAACTTCCTATAAATCTGTAATCATTTCAGAATAAAAAAGTAGCAAAAATGTAAAAATAACATTTGAAAAGAGCACCAAAGATCAAATAATTTTCTTCCAATTGTTGAGTATTTTTCAACGCCTTTTTTGTGGGGGGGTCATGGGGCTTGAACTCTGGGCTTGGGCGCTGTCCTTCAGCTCTTCAGCTCAAGGTTAGGGCTCTATCACTTGAGCCATAGCAGCACTTCTGGTTTTCTGGTGGTTTATTAGAGATAAGAGTTTCATGGACTTTCCTGCCCAGGCTGGCTTTGAACTGTGATCCTCAGATCTCAGCCTCCTGAGCAGCTAGGATTACAGGCTTGAGCCACCAGCACCCAGTGTCGATGCCTTCTTGAATCTATTCTACATATTGGTTTTCAATGTCCAAAATTATGGAGATAATAATATATACATATTCAAAGAGATTTAACAGACCAGCGCTAATCTAAGACAAGTGTCTGTCTTGGAGAAATAAGCCCTGATTTATAATGTTTATTACCATAAATACTTGCATTATGACCAATTCAAGTTATCCACATGACCTTCAATTGACATGTAATATTTCACAGAATTTATTAATCAGCTCTTGTAAGTTGGCATCAACAGGCACCAGCATGCTATTGAAAGGTGAATATAGCATGTTCATATGTTTGTGTAGTTAAATGATTAAGTTTTAGATACTTGGCATTTATCCTACTTTCCTCTAAAACCTAAGATTAGTCAAATTTTTTTTAAAGAAAACCTGTGACACCAGTTCCTAGTAATTGTATTTGGGATTAAGATAATGAAGAATTCACATGGCAGAGTCTCTTAGAACCATTAATGTAAAAAAATGGATATAAAAAAGTTTGCTTTTGCCAGGTGCTCAAATAACTATGTGAAATGAGGTTTACCAAAGTGAAGTTCATTATGTGAACTGTTGAAATCTACCCATGCATCGATTGGACACCATTCAGTGCCAGAGATCTATTATACTAAGGGCTAATTTCAGAAGAGAGGTTTTCTATACCCCTGTCATTATCACCAGGAAGCTTTTGCTCAGACAAAAGATTTTTGTAATGTTACTGGCCAATTAGAGTCCATACTGTTATAATGAGTTAAAATCAGATTTATCTAAAATTCTAAAGATAAAACAATGCTGTCCCTGAATGGAGATTTATTTTTCAAAAGGATTGTACAGGCCCATTCACTCACCACTTAATTGGCTAGTTGATATTTCCTCTGGTTATAATTGCATTGTCTTAACCTTTACTAAAGCAGAATGTGTGTTGGTGTCTAAATCATCATTGAATGTTAGGTTAAAGGCTGGACCTAGAGCATTAGGTCCCTAAGTCCTACTGTTAACTTGTAATGCTCATTGATTCACTTGAAAGCAGTTCTGTGGGGATCTCCCCAACAGAAAGAGTTATGGTCCAAGAGAACTATCTTCTAATCAACAGGACAGTTTTCTTTAAATGTCATCTCTACAGAGCAACCTCGCCTGGGTACTCTATCTGAGATCGTTCTGTCTTAGAACTAGAATGAAACTAGAAAGTCCTATAAAGGTAGAAATAGCTGAGTTCTTAGTTCTCACAAGTTGTCTGGCAGAAAGTAATTTTCAACTCATGTTGATTAAATGAATAAACATTCATTCAATAGATGGATGGATGGATAAACTAGCAGTATTTAATTTTTGTTGAGTTCCCAAACCATTCATTATCCATACAGTATTATTTCAAAGCTCTTTAAATGAAAATGTAGAAAATGTTAGAGAATTGGCTGGATTGAATACTATACATGCAACAAACAGTTTTGCTTAGTATTACCAGTACCTTCTCTAAAAGAAGAATAGAAAAAAGGTGGTTTAAAATTGATGCTGTTCATGTTTTTTTTCTTGACTATTAAATACCCACTATCTTATTTGGCATCCAAATCCTGATGTAAGGTACCAAACTTTTTTCATGAGGTACACTGGTAAGAACTACATTATACCTTCCTTCAGCTGTGGGAAATACATTTTCTCGCAGATCTCTTCCAATACACCTTCATTTCCTGCTTCCAGGGGACTTGTCTGCAGCCCAGTTTCTTTTGGAGTTATTTTGCTGTGGCAGATTATCTATTACTGCATACAAACTTGTTAGGTTGCAATGCTGCAGAGCTTAGTAGGCTAAAGCAACACCTACTATATTTACTTAAGTTTCTCTGGGTCAGCAATTGGGCTGACCTAATGGGCTCAGATGTGTGAGCTTTCTATAGTCATCTGGTAGATTGAATGAACCTGAATAGTCTTAGATGACTTTACTAACATATCTGGCCATGGTGTTAGATATTGGCTAAGCCACATATTTCTAAGTACTGTGTTCTTTCATCTTCCAGTAGTCTATCCCAGGCTTCTTTCAATAAAGGTGATTTCCAGGTGGAAAATATTCAAAATGCAAGCATTTTCTGATCCTTTGGTGTATTGTCCTTGCTAACTTCCCTTATCTGAAAGAAAGTCACATAATTAATCCCATTGTTAGTGTAGTAGGAGTCTACAAAAGGGCATAGATCAGAAAAATGTGGTACATTAGAGGCCATTACTATAACAAAATGGTGCTCCCCTAGAATTAGTGATGTTCTGAAGCTGAGAAGTGATTATACACAGCTCTTTTCACCTTCACACCAGTGACTGCAGTCTTGTAACTGGAAATTGGCCATAATAGAAACATTTACAGCATTAAAATCATAAAATGCTTCAAATTAGAGCCTCCCCTTTACTTATAGAGAATAAGTTGTGAATAATTTATTAGCATGGTGCACTACTTCAAATGCTTTGGAAACTGTATTAGGAGAGTATCTGGCTCTCTTTTAGGAAGCAATCTCTTATCTCTTCTTGAGACTTGAAATTTATATAGGTAGGAGAAAACTTCATGTTTGACCACAAGAGGAGAAAATTCCATGTTTAACTTCTTTTCTATAAATTTCCTTTAAAGATCACTCTAGTGACTTTCTAGTCTTAAGTGTGTTGTAGAGACAGTAATAGAGTGGAAAATTGCAAGACCAGTTTGTCTACATTTCATCTCTGCTTGGGGGAAGTGTGTTGTGCCTTTGGAGGGTTTGACCAAAACTTTGAGACATTAACAAAAACTCCAATAGGAACTATCTCATTCCTCTCACTATCCAGTTACACATATTTTTCCTGATTTGGACAAATATATTTGATTTCTCTTTACAAAAATAATCCATATTGAAGTATATCCTGTCCATCTATCTTGGGAATCCAAACTGTCACCCTTGATATAAGCCAGGTAGTTCGAGAATCATAAATCTAAGCTTTGACACTATGCCATTGGCCTTTATGGAGGCTAACATTACTTTTTTAAAAAGACTAAGAATTTGTTGTTCTACTTCCTTTAAGGGTAGGGAGAAGCATGAGGGGCCTCTTGTTTGTTTAGATATAATATTTGCAAGATATAATATCCTTAGTGTAAGTATCATGTGCTTCTCTTGATCACCAAGGGAGGCTCATCTCACAAATCCTGTGACATTTGTAACGGATAAGGTTTTTCATTTGTGGTATGGATATTTACAAACACAGATAAAAGATATAAAGGCAAAAGAAGATGGTAGAATCAGGAATCAGTCTCTCTGGTCATTGCTCCCCCACCCCGCCAAGACATCAATTTAAACAATTCTTCACAGAAGAAAATGCCTAAACAAACAACCAAAACAAACAACCAAAGTTGCATTCATTATGGGGTTGTCATATATAGCCTTTAATGTGCTGAGATACAGTCCTTCCAATTTTGTTCAAAGCTTTTTATGATGAAAAGATGTGGAAATCTTTTTCGCCTTCCTTCTTTCCTTCCTTCCTTCCTTCCTTCCTTCCTGCCTGCCTTCCTTCCTTCCTTCCTTCCTTCCCTCCTCCCCCTCTCTTTCTTTCTTTCTCTTTCTTTCTTTCTTCTTTTGTCTTTTATTTTTGTTGGTCATGGGGTTTGAACTCAGAGCCTGGGTGCTGTCCTTGAGCTTTTTCACTCAAGGCTAGCACTCTGCCACTTTGAGCCATAGCACAACTTCCAGTTTTCTGGTGGTTAATTGGAGATAAGAGTTTCACAGGGAGGATGTGAAGGGACGGGAAGGGGAAACAAAGGAGTAGGCTACAATGCTTGATAACAAATGTACTCACTATCTTGCCCATGTAATTGTAACCCCTCTGTGCAGTATATTCACAAACAAAATTAAAAAAAAGAGTTTCACAGACTTTCCTGGACCCACTGGCTTCTAACTGTGATTCTCAAATCTCAGCCTCCTGAGTAGGTAGGATTGCAAGTGTGAACCACCAGTGCCTGACAAGATGTTGAATTTTGTCAAATGATTTTTTTACATGTATTCAAACAATATATGGATTTTGTTCTCTGTTCTTTTAATATCATGCATCATATTTATTGATGTACGTGTGCTGAACCATCCTTGCATCTTAGTGAAGAATGACAGTCTTTCTGTTTTGCTTTTTTATCTTTGATTGTGATAAATCAAGTACTGTATTCTTTTATCTGGCTTCCATAGCTTTTGTGGAGGTATTTTCTGGGGATGATTGTTGTTCAAATTGATGTTTCCCATGAGAATGAACATTACAGAGACTGATTCTGCCATCATACTTCACCTCTTTCTCCTCTCTCTGTGATATTTAATGTCCACAAGTGAAAAACTTCTTTTATTACACATTTCACAGGGTTTGTGAGCTAAGAGGGAAGGATAGATATAAGAATGATCAAGGAAGAAATAAATTATAGACTAGAAAGACCATAGGAAAAAATCAACAAAACTAAGAATTGACTTTCTGACCAGGTAAGCAAAATCAACAAATGTTTTGCCAAACTTAGACAAAAGTAGAGAAATTAAATAAATGAAATCAGAAACGAAAAGGGACATTACAACTAACACTACAGGAATCTAAAGAATCACAAAATTATTACAACTATATGCTGAAAAAAATGGATGATTAAATTGATTCTTCAACACATACAACCTACCTACTGAGACTGAATTTTGAAGAAATAGAAAATCTGACTATTCCAATAACAGGTAAGGAAATAAAATCATTAATATACAGACTGTCATCAAAGAAAAGGCTAGACTTGATTTACTTCACTATTAAATTCAGAGAATTTTAAAAAGAACTACTACTAACAATTCTTCTCAAACTCTTGCAAAAAAAATTGAAAAGGAGGAGGCACTTTCAGAATGGTTACCCTTACACCACGTTTGGATAAGAACACTACAAAAAAAGAAAGAAAAATATCAACAGCAAAGAAAAGCTATGGGCCATGATCTCTGTAACATAAATATAAAATTTGTCAACAAAATATTAGCAAACTGAGTTCAACAGCCTGACGAAAAAATAAAAATCACTCACCAGGATCAAGTGATACACATTCTCAAGGTACAAGGATGGTTCAACATATATAAAGCAGTAAATATGTATCATATGAACAGGAAAAAACCCTAAACATAATAGACATACAAAAAATTGACAAAATTTAATATCCATTCATGATAAAAAAAACTCTCAAAAAATCAAGTACAGGAAGACACTATATTGAAAATGAACTTTACAACTTTGTATGGAAAGAGAGGAGTTGGGGAAGAGGGGAGGGAAAGGATGGTAGGGGAAAAACAAAAGAGGGGGTAACAATGCTCAATAGGAAATGTACTCATTACCTTACTCATGTAATTGTAACCCCTCTGTACAGTATCTTTACAGTAAAAATTCGTATTAAATAAAAAAAGAAGAAAATCAAGTACAGGTAGAAGAAAACAACTTAGCACAAGCCATAACTAACATAGACAAGAGGGAGGGGGAAGTTCAGAGCTTTCTAAGGTTAGAATAAGGAAATTATGACCACTCCCACCACTTCTATCAAATATAGTAATAGAATTCCTACCCACAGAAATTAGGCAAGAGAAAGAAATAAAAAGCATTCAAATTCGAAAGGCAGAAGTTAAATTATCTCTATACACAAAAAATATTTTAGATACAGAAAACCCAATCTGGGTAAGAATGTTGAAAGGGGGTGGCATTGTATTCATAAACTGCTTTGCTTAATGGCAACTCTTTTGTACAACTACTTTAAGATTTTTTTAAATCCCCAAACCTGTTAGAACATATTAAATAAGCTCAGTAACGTTGCAGGACACAAAAATTAACATAAAAAATCAGTAATATTTGCATACACCTCTTCATTCTCAGGTCTGTCTCTTAGGATAAAAGACCTGCCAAGTCCTCAAGAGTCTTGAACAAAGCACTGAGAATGTTCTACAATCTATTAGGTAGCTTTTGTGGGTTGCTTTGCTACCAGGATTATGTTTCTTTGGCCAGAAAAGATTTAAAAAATAATTTTTAAATAAACTTCTTCAAGACACACAGATTTAAAATGGCCAACAGTAATTAAAGACAAGAGAAGTTACAAAGTACAACCAGAAAGTAAAAGATGAATTTTAAAAGTGAGAAGCAGGGGCTGGGAAAGTAGCTCAGTGGTAGAGTGCTTGCCTCAAATGCATGAGGCCCTGGGTTTGATTCCTCAGCACCACATAAGCAGAAAAAGCTGGGAGTGACTCTGTGGTTCAAGTGGTAGAGTTCTAGCCTTGCACTGAAGAGCTGAGGGACAGCGCCCAGGCCCAGAGTTCAAGCCCCACGACTGGCAAAGAAAAAGTGAGAAGCAAAATGGATAGCTGGACACTGGTGGCTCATGTCTGTCATCCTAACTACTCAGAAAGCTGAAATCTAGAGGATCACTGCTTGAAGTCAGCCCAAGCAGATAACTTCATGATACTCCATATCCAAAATTATCAACAAAAATCTGAGCTGGAAATGGTAGAACACTACCTGATAGAACACCACCTGAGTCAGTCAGCAATCCAAGGAAGCACAAATCCCTGTGATAGAACAGTATAGGGAGGGGAAGAAGGGGGAAAGGAGGATGAGGATGAAGATGAGGAGGGAGGAGGAAGGAGGAGAAGAAGAAGAAGGAAAAGAAGAAGGGGGAGGAGGAGGAGAAGGAGGATGAGGAGATGGAGGAGAAGGAGAAGAAGAAGAAGGAGGAGAAGGAGGAAGAGGAGGAGGAGGAGAAAAAGGAGGAGGAGGAGGGAAGGAGGAGAAAGAGGAGGGAAGGAGGAGGAGGAGGCAGGAGAAGAAGAAGATTAAAAATCAAAGTCATATGTTTGTGAAAAGGTAATAGTAAATAACTTCTTAAGAGCTACAGATCTATGCTGTGTGTCAATGGCTCATGCTTATAATCCTAGGTATTCAGGAGGCTGAGATCTGAGAAATACAGTTCAAAGCCAACCTAGGCAGTCTGTGAAACTCTTATTTCCAGTTAACCACCAAAAAGTTGGACATGGAGCTGTGGCTCAAGTACAGGAGTACTAGCCTGGAGCACAGTAGCTCAGGGATGGTGCCTAAGACCTGAGTTCAAGCTTTAGGACTGGCACACACACAAAAGAATCCTACAGGGCTGGGCAGGTGGCTCAGTGGTAGAGTGCTTGCCTTGCATGCCTGAGGCCCTGGGTTCGATTCCTCAGCACCACATAAGCAAAAAGAAAAAGCCGGAAGTGG
>NW_012267350.1:1248725-1252398 GCF_000151885.1 Dipodomys ordii
GAGGAGGAGGAGGAGGAGGAGGAGGAGAAGGAGGAAGAGGAGGAGGAGGAAGAGGAGGAAGAGGAGGAAGAGGAGGAGGAGGAGGAGGGCAGCGACAAAAGGTACAAAAAGACTATTCCAGGTGCTACAAAAGATGAAACAAATCTCTAAATAAAAAGCTGATGTGAATTGATATTCCTGTGCTTCTACTCCTAGAGTTAGAATTTCTAAGTGATATGCCCACATAATGTGTTATTTTCTTTTTCTTTTGTTGGAAGTGGGGCTTAAACTCAGCTCTTCAGCTCAAGGCAAGTGCTCTACCACTTGAGCCACAGTGCCACTTACGGTTTTCTGGTGGTTTACTGGAGATAAGAGTCTCACGGACTTTCCGGCCTGGGCTGGCTTTGAACCGTGATCCTCAGATATCAGGCTCCTAAGTAGCTAGGATTACAGGAGTGAGCCACTGGCACCTGGCATAATGTGCTATTTCCAAAGTAAGTGCTTAGACAGGGGTAAGAAGTCTTAGTGAAAAAAGATGAGTGAGAGTTTATTAATCTTATCACTTTTTAAGATCAAATGAGGGTGATAAGACACAAACATATACACCAATCACTATTATTTTCATAACTGTTAAGGACATTTAACATGTGGAAAATGGAAACTCAACACCAATATCAGCATGTCCTTTTACTAAACACCCATAGCCTCTGTCCCTAGATTTAATAAAGTAAATTGTTTCCTTTAGAACTGTATTAAATGCTTGTAGTCTGGGAGATTGTATAAAAGTCTCTCCCCTCTTCTGCATTTTATGTAGAGTTTTTTAGTAGATGTTTCTTGCCAAATCACTGAAAGAATGTCTCTGAAATGCTGTTATCCCTATAGATAACTTGTTTGTTCATCACAGATAAAAGAGCCACATATAGATGAAAACAACAAATCTTCCAGTACATGAAATTAGAAGCTGGTGTCAGTTCTCAGGTTTGAATTCAGTTCTCTTTTCTTGACTTCCATAAATATTTGCAGAGCACTTACTCTGTACCAGACACTATATTAAGTGTTAGGAATGAATGGAGGGACACCTGCTAAGCAAGCTTAGAAGGCTGAGTAATCATAGTCTCAATTGCTGTTATGTGTGTGTGTGTGTGTGTGTGTGTGTGTGTGTATGCTGGTCCTGAGGCTTGAACTGAGGGACCTGGACTGTTCCTGAGCGTTTTTGTTCAAGGCTAGTGCTCTACCACTTGAGCCACAGCTTCACTTCTGTTTTTTTGGTGGTTAATTGGTGATATGAGTCTCATGTATGGTCTTTCCTGCCTGGGCTGACTTTGAACTGTGATCCTCAGATCTCAGCCTCCTGAGTAGCTAAGGACTACAGGTGTGAGCCACTTGTGCCTGGCTTAATTGCTGTTTTAGGAGATGCCTTATATGAAAAGCCAAAGAATGTTTTCTGGAATGAATTACTTTGGGAAGAAATGTCATTTCAAGACAGGATCCTGCTTTACCTTAGAACTTTGAGGAAGAGTCTAGAACTCAAAGTGCCTTTGTCACCATGATGCAACACTTTAGTGTTCCATTTTTGTCCGATTAGATGGAAGCTAAATATTAAGAATACCACCAGTCTTCCCAGCATCCAAAATAAGAGAGCACTGTTGAGGACACAGAAAGAGAATATTACATGCTTTTATCTTTAGCCATCTCTTAGATATGGGGAGTCCTATCTTAAGGTTTAATTTAAGAAATCTGATTTAGGGATATATTGCCTTTGCTCTAACCATTGCTAATAACGATAATGATGCCAAAAGTCCTACATTATGAGCCAATGGGTCACTGGAGGCAAGTTGTAAAGCCAACCTATAAAAGAAAAGTTAAATCTACAGGGAGTTGGAGGCTAGTTTGATAACAGTCCAGTGAATCTTCTCACTGAAGGTCAAAAAAGGAATCAAGGCCTGTGGCTCATGCCTGCAATCCTAGCTATTCAGGAGGCTGAGATCTGAGGATCATGGGTCTAAGACAGCTCAGGCAGGAAAGACTGTGAGACCCTTATCTCCATTTAACCACCAAAAAGCTGGAGGGGGAGCTGTGACTCAAGTGGTAGAGGACCAGACTTTAGCAAAAAAAAAAAATCTCAGGGACAGCACCCAAGCATTGAGTTCAAGCCCCAGGATTGGCACAAAAAACAAACCAAGAAAGAATAAATGAGAGAACTAGAATCACTCAGCATTAATCGGAATGAAGATGTCAGGAAATATGTCTAAGCTGATACTCACAAAGGAGGATGGAGACAGATCAGAGGAGTTGGGGTGTTATAGTGCTAGTAATCTAGACAAGCAGCATAGAGCCTGTGGAGGAGAGCCAGGATAGTGACCAAGATCAGCTGGGGGAGGTTGTAGCTGATTATTAATGTATATAGGTTTATAGAAATAAAGGATAGGGAGCTTAATTGGACTGAATTCTTATTAGAAAATCAGGATACTGCTATGAAACAATTATATACTACTAATGTATATGCTGGAACCCTAACCCCCAATGTATTTGAAGTAAGGAAGTAATTAAGATTAAATGAAGTCATAAGGGTGGGGCCTTAATCCCTTAGGATTAGTGTCTTTACAAGAAATGACACTAGAATACTTAGTCTTTGTGAGGTTATAGTAATAAGTTGGCTGTCTGCAAGACAGGAACAGTACTCTCACTGAAGAAAATTGTCTGGCACTTTGATTTTTGTAGTTCTGAGGCCCTAAAATTGTGAGAAAAAAATACACTTCTTTTAAAGTCACCCAGTCTTTTGGTAACCTGAGCTATTATACTCTATTACAGACACAATCAAAATTATACACTATTACAGACCCAATTACAGAGATAATCAAAGTGCCTATTTATAAGCAAGGATAATGTGAAGAGCACAGTAGTAGAGAAAAATAAGATATTGGCCAATGGAAAAGAACAGAAAATCCAGATTGCAGATAATATAACACTATAGTTCAGATAATGATTGTCAATTTAGGAATGTAATTTAAAGATGCACTTCACAGAATTCTTCAAAATAAATTATAAACAGATGAAGTTATATGGAAATATATAGATAATTTTTTTTAGGTTTGCAGAGGAAGGACAACTTTAAAACTTGAAGTTATTAGAAGAAATCACAGCAGAGTCTCAAACACAAACATCAAAAGCATCATTCTGACAATCAAAACTAACCATCAAGGGACATACTGGGAAAATGTTTTAGGTAATTATTTTCAGGAATGCAAAAAAGTAGAAACTACTCCAAAATCACAATATGTATTTATCAATAGATAAAAAGGAAAAAGAAATATTCACAGAATAATTCATTTCTTTGGTAAATACACATTACTGTATTGTTCAATATTGGTTACATTTGAAAACAGGAAAAAAATCAAACAGGATACTAGTGCCAGTGGCTCATATGTGTAATCCTGGCTACTCAGAGGGCTGAGTTCTGAGGATTGAGGTTTGACTAATCCCAGACAGGAAAGAAGGAAAGATCTTGCCTGAGATTCTTATCTCTGATTAAACTGCAAAAAACTGCTGGAAGTGGAGTTGTGGCTCAAGTGGTAGAATGGCAGTCTTCAGGAAAAAACAACAACAACAACTAAGAGACAGTACCCAAGCCCTGAATTCAAACTCCAGCACACACACACACACACACACACACACACACACACACACACACACA
>NW_012267350.1:1267035-1268375 GCF_000151885.1 Dipodomys ordii
GCCAGAAGTGGAGCTGTGGCTCAAGTGGTACAGCACTAGCCTTGAGCTGAAGAGCTGAGGGACAGCGCCCAGGCCCAGAGTTCAGGCCCCATAACCAGACCCCCCCCAAAAAAAGAATTATTTCATTTCCTCTATATATTCAATTTTTTTCCTCTTCAAAGTGCTTCCAACTATACTATGTTATTGTCTTTCACTAGCCTTATCTTTTCACTACCATAAAACTACAAAACAATAGTCTAGACTTCTGTCCCTTTCTACACCTTTTTTCACTTCTTATATGCTCCAAATTGCCCTAGCTAGATTGTATTCTCCATAATCTATAGCTACTGTCTTTTCCAAGGCTATAGGCCTATGACTACCTAGCCCATTGATTGTTTTTCAGTTGCCTTATGAACACTTTGCAGCAGAAAGTGCTTCATTAAATTGTGTTCCTTCCTTTCCTCTCTTACTTAATTTCTCTCACACACATTAATTTCATATGTTCCTTCTTAGGTTTTGTTGAATATTCTCTAAAGTTGTATGTGTTGGATTTGGTCCCCAGAATGATGTTGTTGGGAGATGGTAGGACCTTTATAAGGAGGGACCTTAAAAAGAATTAGGGGATACTGCATCTTTCTCTGCTTCCTTGCTTGCAGTGTAAATTGTTTGCTTTGACATGTGCTTCTGTTGCCCCTTTCCAGAAGCCCAAAGCCAAGGGAACAACTGATCTTGGATTGGAACCTCCAGAACTACAATCTAAATACCCATTTTTATAAGCTAATTATCTCAGGGATTTTATGTGGTAACAGAGTTGAGTAATGCACTTATTAATGTTGAATCCAGAGATTTTCCTTTCCTTCTACATGCCATTCCCCAAAGATTCATATACATATATATATTCATATATAGTCATACATTCATAAGTACTCAGAATATTCTAAGTCTACCATTCCACCACACTTCTCTTTAATGCTCTAGAGCACACATCTGATTCCTTTGATATGTCTCTTTTAAATGTTACAAGCACCACAATTTCATCATGTTCAAAATCGACCCTAACCTTATCTTAAAATCTGCCTCTTTACAGTGCAATCTCTCGACAATTTTGAGATGTCAAAAGTGTAAAATTCAATTCTCAAATTCACATGACAGTATAAAGGATACCAAATACCTGAAACAATCTAGAAAAAGAATAACAAAGTCTAACTTCAAACTTCACAGTATTCAAATCAGTGTGATAAATATAGACCTATAGAGAAGAATTGAGAGTCCCGAAATAACATTGCATCTATGGTCAAGTGAGTGTCAACATAAGTATCAAGATTTTTCATGGGGCTGGGAAGGTGGCTCAGTGGTAGAGC
>NW_012267350.1:1278804-1290406 GCF_000151885.1 Dipodomys ordii
GGGGGGGGGGAAGAGAGAGAGAGTCAAACAGGAGATAACATTGCATATTAAATGATGCCATGTTTTAACTATTAAATGAACTAAAAGGTACTTTGATTAAAATCATCAGGAGGCGTGAACTGCTGTAAAAAGTGCTCAAATCCTACTAAGAATATATCCTAAGGAAATAATACAAAAAGAAAATAAATGCCATGCATTCAAAGATACTTCTCACTCAATTTTCCTAATACTGAAAAACAGAGAACACTTTAACTGATAAACGGTTGGCTCATGCTAAATGAAATTATAGGATACCTTCTCAATGGAAAATCATCAATTACTTAAGTTATAATACTGAAAATACTTATTGTCATAATAAGATATTTAGAAGATAAGTAAAAACCTCTAGTTGTATGTATAATTTCATTGAAACTATGTAAAAATAGATGGTTCTGAATAGAACTGAAAATCAGTGTTGTTAGAGTATGGTGAGATTTTTTAGGTGTTTTTCTCCATCATCTTGCCAAATTTTCTACAAAGCTTTTATTCTATCTTTAAGTGAAAAAAAGCTACGTAGTCAGCTTCATTGAAATAAGTGTTCTAGTCTATGAAAAGAGGTAACCATAAAAACATGAAAAATAGTTGCAGTAAGAAATTATTATTGACAAAAATAGCCAAAGGGTACGTTAATGTTTAGAAGCCTAGGAAATCCAAAAAACAAAAAAAACAAAAAACAAAGCATATTTCAATGCATTGCATGAGTCTAGAATTTGTATTCACAAAAAATCAAAACCTTAACCCAGGCATCAATAGTATCCCTTTCTAAAATTAAAAGAAATCTTTACTATTTTCTTTCTTTTTTTTCCCCCAAATTTGTAATGACCCAGATTCTGGGTTGAACGAAATGGTGCAATGCCTGGCCCACAGTAGGCACCCAATAAATATCAATTTCCATCCTATGCTCTCAAATAAAAGTAACTTTATGGCTATAAAGAAACACCAGTTCAGGAACAGAAGCCAATCAACCTCATCCCACATTCTCTATTACAGCAAACTCTTTCAGCTTTAATATTTTAACAAGAAAATTAAAACCCCAAACAATAATCAAAATGGTTTTCCTGTATTTTAGTTTTAAAAGAAATAGACATATTCCAAGTTTTAAAATGCTATAGGGATATTTTAGGCATGATCTTAAGAGAGTGCAGACTCAATCCAATATTCTACCTTCTCTCAACTGGGTATATCACCACAATTATTTAGTGTTACTATTCTATTTCTCTTAGTGGAAAGAGTGGTGATTGGACATTGTCACTGGAATATCTGGAATTTGTAATCTACATTACAGGAAACCTGGGACATTCTGGGCAGCATTTATGAATTTTTAAGAGAACAGAAATAATCCATTTTTCTGGGAAACACTCACTCTTGTACAATGGACGACTCTTCTTAATGATGTGTTAATGAGGTGGCTGTAAAAGCCCAATGCTGCTGGCTGGAGAGAGAGGGCTGTGGCCTGTACTCATCCTGTTTTTATTCTTTTTACCCCCTCTTCTGGTTCTGGGGCTGCAACCCAGAGTCTAGCCCATACTAGATAAGGACTGTGCCGCTCAGTTACATGCCCTCTGCCTTTTCTTGAGAAGCAATGGCCCTGCCTGCTGTTTCACTAGTACTTTCTCCTCCCCTCTCCTTTTGCGGTATGACTGGTCTGTGTTGCAATGGGAGATCTGCCTCCACAACTGGCATGAGTTTTGTTAAATGGGAAAAAAAAATCTATACAGAGCCGAAAAATTAAGAAAAGTGAGGGAAGGGGAGAGGTGAGAGGAGTGGGTGAGTGAGAATGTTGGAAGAGGTGACATTGATCAAGACTCATTGTATTCATAAACTGCTTTGTTGAATGGCAACTCCTTTATATAACTAAAGATAATAAAAATATGCAAAAGTAAAGACATCTCTTAAGTGCCAACATCTACCCTGCTCCAGAGACCAACAAACCCAAGTTGGAGTTCAGCTTCTACATTTAATTATTTATTTCCTTATTGACTTATTCATTTATGAGACAATGTCTCACTATTTAGTTCAGGCTGGTCTCCAACTCCCAATGCTCTAATCTTGCCACATTGGGATTACGGAAGTGTACCACTTTGACTAGCTAGTCTTATTTATAATTTCACATCTAAAAGGCCATCTATTTTTTTCAATTAAGGCACTGTGAGTTTAATATCAGAAACTAGGGATATTTTAATTTTGAAGACAGTACCCCTCTGTACGGTATTTTCACAATAAAAAAGAAAATAGTATGTTCTCAATTATTAAAGGATTAATTTGATTGTTTGGAACTGAATCCCCTTTTGTTTTTGCATTCCTTGTACCCTGTACCTGGAATGATATTTGAGTACCTTCCCATATGGTCTAATTGTCAAATGTCACACATGTTAAGAAGGTATGATTTTTAGGGTAATCTTTATGCTCTAGTTAAATTTTATTACTATCATAAAATACCTAAGACAATTGACCTGTAAAGAAGAATGACTTATTTTGACTCATAGTTTCAGACATTTCAGTCTATGATCACTTGATTCTGGTGCCTTTGAACCTGTGTTGAGAAAGCAGATCATAGTGGGAACCCATGGTGGAGGAAGCTGTTTAGTACATTATAGCTGTAAAGCAAAGGGAAAAGAAGAAACTTTCAGTCTTAAAAAGGTAGAATAGTTGGGGCCCAAGTCCCCTGGAGAGCATCTTTGCCCAAGGAAACTAGATCTCAAAAGATACAATAATGTTTGGAAATAAATTTCAATAGGAAATCAAACATCCTGCCTTTGCTCCTCCATAACCCCTTCTAGTTCCTCAGATTTGGATAGCCTTCCTATGACCTGGGGGTTGCAGAAAGAACCCGATTGAGAATTAACAACCAATCAGAGTATTGTGGGATCTGATCTGTCAATTCACATTCCATAAACCTAATTATGATGTTTGATAAGAAATGTACTCATTATCTTGCCCATGTAATTGTATCCCCTCTGTACAGTTTTTTCACAATAAAAAAAACTAATTATGATAGAGGCAATCAATCAGAGCAGCATCCAAGGTATTAAATACCTATAGTCAGCAACTTGGAGGCAGAGTAGCAGCAGTCTTCAACTGAGATACCTTTCTTTTGAATAAAGTTCTTTGCACTCATCCTTTGTTCTCAGTGGACTTTTTGTTTGCCTAGACAAGAACTGAAGAAGGCAGTGGCAGCTACAGCCACAAATGAAGCTGCAACACTAGCAGTCATTGCCTGCTGCTGAGCTGCAATACTGGCAGCCATTGTTTACTATGGGGCTGCAGTCCTAGCAGTCTCCACTGATTGCAGGCCACGTTTAAGGAAAGTAAACAATAACTTCCAAGTATCTTCTGTTGCCCAGTGCATATTGGTAGTTGTTCACAAATACATCAAATTATTTTATAAACCTCCCTTTATGAAGCAGAGACTACTTTTCCATTGTTTCTAATGAACAGAATAAAGCAAATGTGATAGCATGTGACATCAGGGACTCAGTATTCCTGTGTTCTCTGTCTTGGAAACTCTCTTTTGGTTTGTTAAGTTTTGAGGTAGGTGGCTGTCTTTCTGGGGGAGGACACTAAAGCAGTTTATGAAGAGGATCTTCTATCAAGAAGCTACTATTTTAATGAACTAGGAAACATCTTCCATTCCCAGTCAAGACTTTAGATGACTACAGCCCTTGATGACATTCTGAATTTCAACAATATGAGACCCAGAGCCAGAACCACCAAGCTAAGTCATTACAAATTCCTGACCTATAAAGCTGAGATAATAAATGTTTGTTGTTTTAAACCACTAAGTGGCAGCAACAGACAACTAATACTATATTCAAATGACCCCATTGTCACAAGAATGTCTTACGTTGTGATTACTATAAAACAAAGAAAGAGCCTACCTCTCTCTATATGGTTATTATGTCTCTTCCATTTCATTTAGACTGGAGAAGTCCCACATAATAATATTGACTTACTGAAGAATCTATGACAGTTGTTTTGTTCTGATGTTGGATTTTGCCACTTTCTCTTCAGCTCACTTAACTTACTCTTTTTCCCCTATTTTGTCCTTCATCTGTAAACTAGGTTATGCATTGATGAAATGTAAGGTAAACAGATTTGATCAAATATTTCTCTTTTCCTTTTGTTTTCTTTTCCAGTCCTGAATCTTGAACTCAGTGCCTGGGCACTATCCCTGACCTTTTATTCTCGAGGCTAGTACTCTATCACTTAAGCCATTGCTTTGCTTTCGGCGCTTTGGTGGTTAATTAGAGATATGATGTCCACAGACTTTTCTGCCCAAACTGGCTTTGAATCGCCATCCTCAGATCTCAGCTTCCTTAGTAGCTAGTACTATAGGTGTGAGTCACAGGCATCTGACTATTTTTCTTAAGAACCCTGGCAATTACTGTCTTTGATTCTGGTACCCTGAATCTTGTATATATGTTTATCTGGTTTAGGGAAGGGAAGGGGAATAAAAAAATGGTGAAACAAGGACAAAGGATGACTCAATGCAACGATGATACTCAGAAGACACTATGTTGGAAATGATCTTTACAACTTGATGGGGGGAATTGAGGGGAAGGGACAATGGGAGAAAACAAAGGAATGAGTAAGAATGTTTGACAAGAAATTTACTCATCATCTTCCTTATGTAACTATAACCCCTTTGTACAGCACCTTTACAATAAAATTTTTAAAAAGAACTCATAGGTAATGCTATGTACTTTGTATTGTAGCGTACACACACATGCACATACACACAAACACCTCTATTGAATTAAGGTGGTTACAGTCAGTTTATAACATTTAGAAAGCCAAATTTTTATTTATTCAGCCAATAAGAAATATGTAGGTGACATGTTATTGTGGAAATACCATTTTCCCAATTAAACATTCACCTAATTTTTTTTTAGCTTCTACTGATTATTATTGTTGTTGGTGGTGGTGGTAATGGGGCTTGAACTCTGGGCCTAAGCACTGCCCCTTACCTCTTCAGCTCAAAGCTAGCGCTCTATCACTTGAGCCACAGAACCACTTCTGGTTTTCTGGTGGTTAATTGGGGATAAGAGTCTCATGGACTTTCCTGCCCGAGCTAGCTTTGAACCGTGATCCTCAGATCTCAGCCTCCTGAGTAGCTAGGATTACAGGCGTGAGCCACCAGTGCCCTGGCACTACTGATTATCTTTACCTGACTGGATTATTACTTTGGAAGAAGTTAAATAGTAGATTTTCTAATTATATCATTCTTTCTACACTTACATTAACTGATATTCATCTAGACAAGAGAGCCTTCCTACTTCATTCCTTTCCTCTCTTCCTTCTTTCCTCCTTTTTCCCCTTCCTTTCCTCTATTTGGGTATCACTATGGGTGTAGAGATTCTTTATTTCCTGCTTTACAATAACATACAATCATTTTCTCATTCATGCTCAAATTCTCAAATTACTTTGTTCTATAATATATATGAACAAAACTAACCATAAACCTACTATTAAAGTTTAATATTTTTAGAATATATTCCACAAACTATATTGAGTATTAGAGGCTTGTGTTCAAAAGTTGCTAGAAATTAATAAGTCTAAAAATAAGACCTATACAGAAAGTCAGACTCTGAGAAGTATCAGTTCCATCTTGATACCCTTCCACTCATCAATACCTCCAAAGCTGCAGTATTATTAGTTTCTAATTGCTCCTTCTGAATACCGTTTTTTTGCAAATATAAGCTTATATGTAGATATATGTAACCTTATATATGCACCTTTGGGGGGGGATTGAACTCAAGGCCTTATGTTTACTAGGCAGATTACTCTACCTCTTGAGCCATACTTCCAGCATGGTAAGTGTTATATACATATATGTGTGTATACTGTTATATATGTATGTATTCATATATGTATATATGCATATATGTTCTATATTGTTATTTATATTATTGTGTATATATAGTCTACAACTTTTGAGGACTTAACCTAGTGATTTTACAATGATGTAAAAGTGATACAGTCTGAAGGAATTGTACTTTTGAATTTGATCCTTTCCAGGGTTAGTGATATGCAGCGTGGTATATTCTTGCAATGTGCAATAGGGAGCTAATGTAAGTGTTCAGATCATGTTTAAAGTAGGCTAGGCTAAGCTAAAGTATTTATTAGGTTGGAGGTGCTAAATATATATTTTATTTTATTTTTAATGTAAGTGTATTTTATAATTTGAGGAAATCAACTTTATACACATTCTTTTTTTCTTTTTATTATTACCTTTAAGTAGGGTACAAAGGAGTTGCCATTTTAAAAAGCAATTTATGATTATAATATATGATTATGATATCATCCCTTTTAATTCTTCCCAATCCACCACTTTCTTTACTCTTCTTAATTTTGTAAGATATACACTGGATTCTTGTCTTCATTCCCCCCTTTGCCCCTCTTCTATGCATTCGTATACCCATTTCCCCTTGATCCCACCCAACCCCTTTTGAGTGCTCATTTCCTGGTGTTTCATTTTCCTGAACTTTGATTTTGGCTTTCTAAGGAATTACACTATTTGAGATCCCCCTTGAATCTACCATATTTCAGTTAATACATCTATATACTCTTGCATACCGCCCAACATAATTTTATGGGCTAAATCTAGATTCCACCTATAAGGGAAAACATACATTCCTTGAATACATTTTTAAATTGCAATATTTTCAGGGTACAATGTGTTTATTGGGATGTAAGCATATTGTAAGTTAAGGAGCATTTATATATGACTGGGAATTCACAGTTATTTGCACCTATTTTCATGTCCCAATCCATATGAACAGACTTGACATTGTTTTCAGTCTTTTGTTTGTCAGTTGTGGGGCTTGAACTCTGGGCCTGAGTGCTGTCCCTCAGCATTTCAGCTCTATCAGTTGAGCAACAGAGCCACTTCTGGTTTTCTGGTGGTTTTTATTGAGATAAGAGTTTCACGGACTTTCTTGCCTGGGCTGGCTTTGAACCGCGATCCTTAGATCTCAGCCTCCTGAGTGGCTAGGATTACAGGTGTGAGCCACCAGCACCCAGCAGCATTTTATTTTGGTGCAAGTGTTTCTTCAATATTGCTTAGTAAAAGAATAAATACGTATTTCATTTTCTTAGATATTGCCAAATTCCCCTCCAAAAGGATGGTGACATTTTGC
The DNA here is from genome assembly GCF_000151885.1 of Dipodomys ordii. Lineage (NCBI taxonomy): Eukaryota > Metazoa > Chordata > Mammalia > Rodentia > Heteromyidae > Dipodomys > Dipodomys ordii. The sequence goes on from NW_012267350.1 coordinate 1,285,983, forward strand.
ACTGGTCACCAGCAATACCTGAGGACATGTTTATGCCTAGTCTTGCCCACTGAGTACTTTGTCAACTATTTCGTTTTTGCTAATGCAATGAATATAAAATATACTTGAATTATGACAATTTGTATTTCTATTATGAGTAATTTTAAGTATATTTTCATATGCTTAAGGGTTATTTCTTTTTCCTATATTGTTTTCTCATTTTCTTATTGGTCCGGCATTTTTCCTATCAATTTTTAATGATATCATATATATCAGGGAAACTAGTCCTCTATCTGTGATGTAAATTGCAAATGTTTTTTTTTATTTTACTTGGTCATTTTTCAACTTATGGCATTTTTTTGTGCTAGTACTGAGGCTTGAACTAAAGACATTGGAACTGTTCCTTAGCTTTTTCACTCAAGGCTGACCATGCTACCATTTGAGCCACAGCTCCACTTCTGGCTTTTTGGTGGTTAATTGGCAGTAAGTCTTTCAGCCTGGGTTGGCTCCAAACCACCAACCTCCTATCTGTTTCCTGAGGAGCTATCATGAGCGCCTGGCACCCAACTCAATTTATGGCATTTTAAAGCAATTTTCTAGCTTTATTTAGGTAAAATTGAAAATATAAGACCATCATCTCCCTATTTTCCCCTCCCTACATTCCTTAGAAATCACACACATTTTATTTTTATGTAGTTGAGTTATTGATATTTTCTTTTCATTGCCTTTTGATTTTAAGCCACAATTAGGAAAGCTTTACTAATCCTTGTATTATGAACAGATTCATCCATACTTTATTATAGTACTTAAATGGCTGGGCATGTTTTTGTTTTATTTTTACTTTTGGGGTATTTTTGTTTTAAAAAATACATTTTCAACTTGATTTTTCAAAATGACTTTCCATTGACTGATGCCCTATTAAGCTGAGCTCCCCCTAGAAGTAGATCCTACATTGAGAATTCATGCACACAGGGATTATTTAAAAAGTGTTTTCAGAAAACACTAAGAAGGCACTGGGTAAAGCAAGATGGAAAAGTGGAGGAAGCCAAACCAGAATGCAAGAGAAGACAAAGTCCTATGGATAAAAAATTCAGTTTGATACCTCATGGGAACTCTGTCGTGTAACTTATACCTCCAAGTTGGCCAAACATTTGGCAAGGAAGTAGAACATCCACACTTCCACACTTATCTTCAAGTATTTGAAGAAGAAGAAAGTAGGAGGAGGAGGAGGAGGAGGAGGAGGAAGAAGAGAGAGTGAAAGAGACAGAGAGATAGACAGACAGACAGACAGAGAGACAGAGACCAAGACTGAGAGCGAGACTGAGACAAAGACTTTTGGTTGTGATCTTGGAAGGAACAGCACACCCAAACCAGTGGTGGGGTGTGCAGAAACAGTAACAAAGATCACATGGACTCTGAGTACCAACAGTGCTGTCACTATACCTGGCAAAGAACATAGAAAGCAGAAGGCTGTGGGAAGGGCATGAGTGATGGTGGGAAGGGAGGAGAGAAAATAACCCAGAGAAAGAATCACTTCTTGTCTCACTGAGACTGTTATATTCCCAGCATTCAGACAGCAAACCCCCTACTTATTTGTGTTTACTCTATAATGAAGGTCTGACTTTGTCAAAAGCTATGATCAAAAATGAATTTTTAATATCCCATTGATGACATGGAGCAAGGAACTACTTTAAAAAGCAACTCACAACTCTACTTCCCAATAAAAAGCTTCTTTAATAATTGCTTCTCTGGGTGCTCTTCTCCAGTAACCCCTGTGGGTTGATTGCTTAAGTGTAATAAGGATTGGGGCCACTTTTGAGAAGCCTTCAATCTACGCTAATGATCAAGTCTAAACAAGTGTCTCTCTAAATATAATTGTACTTTACCACCACACTTCCTCATCCTCTTTCTGAGAGTACAAAAAGATTCCCCCTATCTGTATTTCTTTTGAAACTTTGAGGACAGGTAACTGATACTGACAAGGTAGCTGTCACCTGAGAACCCTGTGCGCATTCATAGATTCTTACAGTGGTTTAGGTCCCTGAGTTCTTCCAACCTGTAATCAGAGAGCCCTATCCAAGAATTGAGCTCTTTTGGCACTTTTTTTTTTTACATTCTCTCATTTCAATCTGGTTTAGTGGTTATTCTTGAAGTCGGATCCAAAACCAAATCAGTCATTTGTTTCAGATAACTTCAGAGTTTCAATACGTCTTCAGGGTCAGTTTTATGCATATGCAAAAGAGGAGAGATTGATGGATTTATGTAATGATTAAATAAAAAGTATTAACCCATGTGGCATAATGTGTAAAGATTAACCCATGTGGCATAATATGTAACATGTATTACAATCATTCCATTTGGGTATTTCTTACACTAATGATTTTTTTCTAACCTTTTTTTTTCACAGAAACCCTCACTCTACTCTAAATAACCTCCCTATTGTCCTAAGCTACTTTACAGAAAGATCTGCAGGCTCTTCCCAGAGCTCAACAACTCTATCAGATTTCATGGGACAGTCTGATCTTTTGACACCCATGTATATTGAACTTTGGTTCAATCAGGGTCTCCTATCTCCTCAAGACAACTGGTGAAATATTACTTCTCTATCTTAGGAAAAAAACTCTTTCATTAAGATTTATGCCAATGTAGGAGTGGTGGACAAAGGCCATTAGCTATGTACAACTGATCATATAAAATAATATTCTATTAAATGAGCTCTAAGAAAAGGAAACAAGAGACATTCTTTAGTCATTGCTGTTTTTGTTTTCTTTTGCTCTTGTCTTGTTTGTTTGTATTTGGAAGGGTAAGGAAGGGCACATAAAAGGTGCAACAAGGATGAACAAATACAATGATACTTACGAGACACTGTGGAAAATGAACTGGATATATTGTGGGTGGGGATGGGAGGAAAAGATTAGGAGAGAACAATGGAAGGGGAAACATGGTTCAAAAAGAATTATTGCAGGTAGCTTTAGTATGGTCTTGTTTGTGATCATTTGGGTAAATGCCCAAAAGTGGGATTGCTGGGTCATAGGAACATCCATACTACGTTCCAAAGTGGTTGAACAAGTATACACTCCCACCAATAATGCAGTAGGGTTCCTTTCTGGCCACATCCCCTCCAGCATCTGTTATTATTAGAGTTCTTGATTATAGCCATTCTAACTGGGGTGAGGTGGTATCTCAGTGTTGTTCTGATTTGCATTTCTTTTCTGGCTAGGGAGGTTGAGCATTTCTTTATGTGTCTATTGATCATCCTTCTTTCCTCTTCAGGGAAGTTTCGTTTTAAGTCTTTAGCCCCCTTATTTATTGGGCAGTTGTTTCTTTGAGGATTTGTTGTTGGGGGATTTAATTTTTTCAGTTCCAAATATATTTTAGATATAAGACCCTTGTCTGTTTTATGGCTAGTGAAGATTTTCTCCCAATCTGTGGGCTTTCTATTGATCTTGCTAGCTATATACTTTGCCATGCAGAAGCTCTGCAGCTTCATGTAATCCCATTTGTCCAACCTTTCTTTGATTTGTTGTGTTTCTGGGTCTCTATCAAGAAAATTTCAGCCTGTGCCAAGGAGACCTAGGGTTTCTCCTATTCCATCCTGTAATGTTTATTGCAGCATTATTTACCATAGCTAGGATATGGAACCAACCCAAATGCCCCTCAGTAGATGAATGGATCAAGAAAATGTGGTATATATACACAATGGAATTCTATGCCTCCATCAGAAAGAATGACATTGCCCCATTTGTTACGAAATGGAACGACTTGGAAAAAATTATATTAAGTGAAGTAAGCCAGGCCCAAAGAAACACAGGTCCCATGGTTTCCCTTATTTGCAATAACTAGTATAGGTCTGAGACAAGCAGAACCAGTCAGACAAGTTGATGTTAGGTGAAATGAATCCCAAGATAAGGACTCAAATGGTTTTTCTTTCTTGCTATTGTTTCTAACATATTTATAAGATGATTTTTTTGTTGCTTTGTATGTATAACCCCTGTTTTCACTGTATTTGATGTTGCTATAATTTGTGGAGGGGAAGGGAAAAAATTTGTTTAAATATGGATACAGGTGGACCCATTACAAGACATTATGTCGAAAAATGAACTTTACAACTTTGGGGGGGGGATGGGAGGGCATGGCAGGGATGGTAAGGGGAAATAAAGGAGCAAAGGAGTAGGCAACAATGCTTAATAAGAAATGTACTCATTACTTTGCTCATGTAATTGTAACCCCTCTGTGTGGTATTTTCACAATAAAAAACTTATTAATAAAAACAACATTTAAAAAAGAATTATTGGGGCTAGGAAGGTGGCTCAGTGGTAGAGCACTTGCCTTGCATGCTTGAGGTCCTGGGTTCAATTCCTCAGCACCACATAAGCAAAAAGAAAAAAGCCAGAAGTGGAGCTGTGGCTCAAGTGGTACAGCACTAGCCTTGAGCTGAAGAGCTG
>NW_012267350.1:1291656-1314733 GCF_000151885.1 Dipodomys ordii
ATTCCTCAGCACCACATAAGCAAAAAGAAAAAAGCTGGAAGTGGCACTGTGGCTCAAGTGGTAGAGCGCTAACCTTGAGCTGAAGAGCTGAGGGACAGCACCCAGGCCCTGAGTTCAGGCCCCACGACTGGACCCCCTCCACCAAAAAAAGATTCTTCAGAAAACTCTCAAGAAAATGATGGAGTCTTCAACTACTGGTAATTCACATGTTAAAATGTGGAAATAGATCCAAAGCTTATATCATATGCAATGTACCAAATGCCCAAACATAACAGAAGAAACAAGGATTAAATGATCATGTACTTGGTTTTAGAAAGTGAAGTTTTAGGTATGACACCAAAAGAATGAGCAGCAAAAGGCAAACTAAATAAATAAATTGGACATCTTCAAAATTTTAAAAAATTGTCAAATGATATTATTAAGAGACTGAAAAGATGACATGCAGAATGGGTAATAAATGTTTGCAAATCATGTATCTGCTAAGAGATTACTGTTCAGAATACATAAAGAATTCTTACAACTTGATAACAAATAGCCCAATTAAAATGGGCAACAGACCTAAATAAACATTTTTCCAAAGATTCAAAGATACTCCATATAACTAGTCATTATAATACTCATTATAATAGCTATACTTGAAAATATGGAAAATAACAAGTATTGGTAAAAGAAGACACAATCACTTATAGTCTCACTGAAACAAAACACAGTGGAGAAAGTTAATTTCCCCAGAAGGAAACCAAGTTATGCTTACCAGACTAGGGTAACAGAATAGTACAAACTTCTGTATTACTTAGGGCTCTATCAGTGTTCAGTAATGTTTTTTTTTTACTTTTTCTTTAAAAATAACTTTATTACCTTTAATTAGTTGTATAAAGGAGCTGCCATTCAACAAAGCATGGATGTGGTTTTCTTGTCTACTAGACTGAGTTCTGTTACCAGGCACCACTTTTTGTTTTTTTGTTCTAGAACTGAGTGCCAATGGCATTAAGCAGGTGTTTGACAAATGTTTGTTGGATAGATGAAGAAACACATAGAGCAATAAAATCAAATATGTCAAGACTCAGCTGAGTTTATAAGAAGAGTTGAGCCAAACACCAAAGTGAGGGGAAAGGAAGAGCTCAGTAGTTTAGGTGGTTCATTACAAAGTTGCTTTGGAAATGGGCATGTTGCAAAGTCACAAGAAATTTGCTGTTCCCTTCTTCAGAACCAGGGATGCTTAATAAGAGGAGGCAGACTATATTTCTAATCATTAACTTGAGATATAACTAATGCACAATAAACTTCATATATTTAAAATGTACATTTGAATATTTGACCTATGTGTGAGACTGTGAAACAATCACTATAATGAAGATAAGGCACATGTCTATCATCCAGAAAAGTCTGCTTATGCTACTATGTAATCAGTACAGCCCGCCCCTTCAGCATACTCCATCTCCAGTACTTTCTGTCAATATGGATCTGTTTACATTTTTCTACAAGTTTATTCAAAAGAAGTCTGTGTCCTTTGTATAATCTATTTTTTCTGCTCAGCTTGTTTTGAGATTATTGTGTATTATTATTGTGTGTATCAATAGTTCACTCAACTTTATTGCCATGTAGTAGTCTAATAAATGATAATATTATGGTTCATTTATCTATTCATTCAGGGATGGATATTTGATTTATTTCTAGTTTGGAATATTATAATATTTATCTTTGAGACAAGGTCTTGCTATGTACCTCAGGTTGGCCCACTATATAATCTAGGCTAGCATCAAACTCTCCATGTTCCTGCCTCATCCTCCAAAATGCTAGTATTATAAACATGCTCCTCCACATTAGGCTTGGAGTATAACAAATAAGCTTGATGAGAACATTTGCCTTTGTAAAGATGTATACTTTCTTTCCTCTTGGATAGATAGCTAGATGTGGAATGGTTAAGCCATATGGTGGATGTATATTTAACTTTTTTAAGACAACTGCTGGAATTCTACTTTAGGCATGACAGCATAAAGGGCTCCATAGAATTCTTTACCAGTGAAACTGGTGAAATTATTTTTAAAACAGCCATTTAAAGTCTCCACAGATTGTTCTACTGAACTTAGTAAAAAGTATAAGGGCCTATAATATTTGATTCAAGACCTATGTCTTCTCGTCTCAGTTCAGCAAGATGGAAACTATAATGGATCCTGGTACAGCCAATAACATAGAGCTACTTATCTCTAATTCCCAGTTAGGGGAATATCTTCCTAGGTAAGACAAAAATCAATATTTCTAATCTGCCTCTAGTTACCTGTTACAGGGATTGACATCCAGGGGAGTGTGACCAAAAGGTGGGGCTTCTTTCTTCCATAACTATTCAATTGTGGGATAGAGGGGAATATAAACTGGAGCCAGATTTGATTAGATTGCAGCACTTCTGAGAATACTAGGGTTCAATTGTCCTTGACACAGATCATGGTGAGGGGTTTCCTACTGATGGAGACAAACCAAGGAGAGATCTAGGACTGTTATCCCTCCACAATTACTAAGCCCCTAAAATGAGGGTATGTCAATTTTCGTGCTCCAATCATGAGAGTAATGATGTCTCCAGGGCAAGAAGCTGATTGGAGAACAGAATGTACTAAATTATTAACCCTAAGGAGCTAACTTTATTTGCAATGTAGTGTTAAGGAACTCTGTCCTAATGACGCTTTCAAAAACAATGGGAGGTGTGATAAAAGACATGAGGAGAAAGAGATTGATGCAATTATAGACAACTTGGGCAACCTATAGGTTGAATACCTTGCTGGAGATAAACAGGGAAATAGACAACTGGAAAGAAGCCATTTATCAGGCACTGACTTTAGAATCTATCCCTTCAAAGGACCTGCTTTGGGTTGGATTAGTCTATGAAACAATGTATATCTGGGTATTGTTTAAACAATAGAGTAATAAGTTGGCAGCTAGTGAGGCTTAATATCTGGGTGGACTCAGGGAAAAAAGAGATGAAAGAAAGAAAGCTCCACCAAACTCACTGTCATCTGGCTAACTGTGGGCATATCAAAGGCTATGTCCTCTGAAAAGCAACATTAGAGACTTCATGCTGGGGGGATTAGAATTTGATAAAATAAAAATAATCCTGTTACCACCAAACAAATAATCAATTAAAAAACAACAACAACCAATAAGCAATCCTGAAATGTGCTATTTCAGGGGTCAGAAGTAATACATTTCTCTAAGATGCCCACTTCCCAACACAAAATTATAAAACATGCAAAGAAAGATTATACACACATTTGGAGAAAAGAGAACATCAGAAACTGCTCCTAAAAGCTGTCAAGTATTGTATTTGGTAGACAAGTAGTTAAAAGCAGCTATAATTAATATGTTCAAAGAAGCAAAGAAAGCCATGATGATAGAAGTAAAAGAAACTCTGGTGAGTATTTCATTGAGTAGAGAATACCAGTCAAGGTGATAAAATCCAACATTTACTTGTAATAATAATAAAAAAAAAACTTCACAAGCTAGAATAGGAAGGAGATGTTATCAACTGCTAAAGAGGCTTCTTTGAAAAAAATGAGATAAAATCTGCATCCACTGAGATAGATATGATCAAAAAGTTAGACGACAGCTGGATATCTTGGTAGTCACAGGCTAAGCATTGCAGTCTCTAAAAGAAATCATAGTCAAAGACTCAGCCACTCCAGCTGGTCATGCTCTTGTGCACATTGTATTCCTTGATCAACCTTTTCCATTCGGAAGGCTCTGTATTGTTATTTTTATTTTTATTTAATTTTATTGCCAAGGTGATGTACAGAGGGGTTACAGTTACATATGTAAGGTAGTGAGTACGTTTCTTGTCAAACTTGTTACCCTCTCACTTATTTTTCTCCTAATTTTCCTCTCCCATCCCCCCAAAGTTGTAAAATTCATTTCCAACATATTGTCTTATGAGTATCGCTGTTGAATTGGTTCACCCTTTGTCCTTTGTCTCACCATTTTGTTGTTCCCCTTCCCTTCCCTAATTCAGATAAACATATATACAATACAAAGGTCACCAAAATCAAATACAATGACCACAGGGGACAAATCATAAGGAAAAAACACAAAAGAAAAAGAAATCACATAGTACATTAAAAACAACAATGCCAGTCCTGGGACTTGAACTCAGGGCCTGGGCACTGTCCCTCAGATTTTGTGCTCAAGGCTAGTGTTCTACCACTTGGGCTATGGCTACACTGCCAGGTTTTGGTGACTAAATGGAGATAAGAGTCTCACAGACTTTCCTGTCTAGTCTGGCTTCTAACCAGGATCCTCAGTTCTCAGCCTCCTGAGTAGCTAGGATGATAGGCATGAGGCACTCTTATTGTGGCCTTTGACCATGATTCCTCTTAATATTAGGAACCTTTGAAGAAATTATTGTCTGCTTTGATTTGGTATTCCATTTGAACTTATTTTCATAAGCCCATTTGACAGCTCAGCTCTTTCAATCTAGCTCAGTTCTTGAAAAAACAAATAGAGCTTTTTAAAGTATGAGTCCTAGGCTCTCAGGGTTGACCTAGTATTACTTCTACAAAGGCATGAATGGGTATAAAATGTAAAACTAGAGAAAAAGTGAAAATAGGAAGGGTGAAGAAATCTTTGGGCTGGGAAGCTCAGTGGTAGAGTGCTTGCCTCACATGCATGAGGTCCTGGGTTTGGCTCCTCAGCACCACATAAGCAGAAAAAGCCAGAAGTGGCACTGTGGCTCAAGTGATAGAGCATTAGCCTTGAGCTGAAGAACTTAGGACAGTGCCCAGGCCCAGAGTTCAAGCCCCACAACCAACAAAAAAAAAAGAAAGAAAGAAAAAAGAAATCTTTGCTCACAGCCAAGACAACCTCTGTCTCAGTCAGTATCCTAAATCTGGGTGGCTATTGATACTGTGGGTCACATATACTGTTAAATTGTGATCCTGAAGAGCTACCCACAAACTGTGGAATCCCGATGATGATCTAGCCTTATGAGATTATGTCCTCATTCTACAAATAGCTATGGAGTACCAACTATGGGCCAGAAGCAAGTGGCTACTTGGAATGCAGAAGATCATGAACAACATCTACATTGCCTTGTTTCAGCTCAAACAGAATTTAATATCAGTAAATAGACAAATATGTACAATAATTTCAAGTTCACAAAGTGCTAGGAAGAAAAAAAATAATGTGCCAATATAAAGCATAAATGGGTGAAATGTCAACAGACTAGGGGTCAAGAGAAATGGGATATCAGGTGAGCTATTCTGAGCACAACCAGAACTCCAGAGAGGCTGGTGAGGGACCAATCTGCATGTAGCAGGTTGGACTTTAATAGTTTCATGGTGTTGTTATGGCCTGAATTTTGGTGTTTCCCCTTCATCTGTGATATTAAATTCCTAAAGCAAGAGTAGGAAACAGTGGGGCATTTGGAAAGTGATCAGGTCATGGAACAGGATCCTCATGAATGGAATTAATACACTTATAAAACAGGCCAGAGGGAGATTATTGCTTATCCCTTCTTCCATGTGAAGAAAGACAGATTACACTGTCAATGAAGAACAGCCTTCTCCCCTCACCCCCAGACTGTAAAAAGGCTAGTGCTTTGATTTTGGATTTCTCAGACTCCAAAGATATATATATATATATATATATATTACTCAGTTGATTGTATTTTGTTGTAACAGCCTACATGGATTAAGATATATGCCAAGAACAGATTATTCATCACAGGAAGTGAACCTATGAACAAAGATGCATTATTTTACTTCATTTTAAGAGAAAATCTTACTGTTCATTTATTTGCTTTGTTTGTTGCATTAGAAAGAATCATTGGTCCTAATGGATACAAATCTTTCTCCTCTGGGTGGGATGTTCTAGGAAAAGACCAAACACAAGGAATTATATTTCTAGAGAATGTACCTTCTCTTGGTAAGGATGATCCAATTTCCATTGTTAAACATTTGGACTCCATATTTATGAGAAAATCCAAATGCCTTTCAATTGAGTCATGGTGACTCATGCCTGTAACTCCAGCTACTCAGGAGGCTGAGTTCAAAGGGTCAAAGTATTATGTTCAAAGCCAGCCAGGGCAGGAAAGTCCATGAGACTCTTAGTTCCAGGTGAATACCAAAAAGCCAGAAGTGGATCTGTGGCTCAAGGAGCACCAGATTTGAATGAAAAACTTAAGGGATGTTGGATCTAAATCAAGAAAATCTAGATCAATGGCATCCCTTTGCTTCCATCAGAAAGAATGACATTGCCCTATTCATAAGGAAATGGAAGACTTGGAAAACATTATACTAAGTGAAGCAAGCCAGACCCACAGAAACACAGGCTGCATGGCTTCCCTCATGTGCAATAACTAGAATACGTCTATGATATTCTTACCAGAGGCTCTCAATAGTTCAATGGCTAGGTGCATTTATGATTATATACAATGAAGCTTATCAAAATGAACTCCAAGAAATGGAAAAAAGAGTTTTATAATGTACTGTTTGCAGCTATTTTTGGTCTTTTCTTCCTTTGGATTATGCCCTATTGTCACTGTTTTTTTTTATTTCTGTACACTTTGTCTTGTATATGAGCTTATCTGATTTGAGGAAGGGAAGGGGAATCACAGAAGCAGTGAGACAAAGGGCAAACCAATGCAACAGTGATGCTCACTGGACACTATGTCTGAATGAACCTTACAACTTGGGGGAGGGCAATCAGAGAGGGAAAGTGGGAGAAAATGAGAGAGGGGGTAACACTGTTCAAAAAGAAATATACTCCATACCTTACTTATGTAATTGTAACCCATCTGTACATCACCTTCTCATTTAAAAAACCTGAGGGATAGTGCCCAGGCCCTGAGCTCATAATCCAGTACCAGCATGCATGCGCACAGAACAAAAACTCCTCTCAATAGCCATCAAGAGAAAACAAGATGACAAAAGTGGGTAGTAAATATCAAGAGGAGCAAAGGTGGTTTGGATAGAAAGTGAGAAAATTTGGGGACAGTGAGAAAAAGGGAGGGCACTGCACCTAGAACCACAATCTTGGTTCATTCTGTGGCCCACCCAGGGACCTGACATGGTCCTCTCACTTACTACAATATAAAATATGCTTTTACTCCAACAGCTTTGTCTGGGTGATAGTTCCTAATAGGCATATGACCGCCAAAAGTTCATTGCACTTGAGGAGTCCAGGATGTGCTGACCTTCTCTTCCTGAATGCCACTGTCTCTTGTGGTCTCCAATGCTTTATTACAGACACTGAAGTTCCCACTCCAGGACATAAAGGAAGTCTTCCCCTTTCATTCTACTCTGTGCAGGGAAGTATTCCACAGTAGAAACAAACTGAAATCGTCATCCAAGATTTCCAAAAGATTCAGTCTCCAGTCACAGCACCACATGATGCCTATTGTGAAGTATACCTGGAACCCCATCCCCATCTCTCTGTAATGATGACCAAATCACACTTTGTAGAAAGTAATTCTGGTCTCAAGAGCTCCAGCATCAGTTGATGTGTGGAATACAAGAGATTGCTGAGGATGAGAGGAAATTGTTCCTGGAAACACTGAACACACACAGGAAGAAATGTGAAGTAACTAAAAAGCACATTGCCTGCTGAGCGAGAAAGGATGATGGTGATTGAGGATAAGGAGCAGAAGTTTAAAGAGATGAATGAATCTGTTGACTGAAGGGATTGAGCTGAACTTGTTGGGATTGCAAAAGAGGCAAATTTGACTTGACCTTGAGAAGAACTAATTGAAATCAACTGATTAGATTTGCCACAGAGCTGGAGAAGTCTCAGGAAGTGTTCCAGAGAATGAACTTCTTGTAAAGAGAGAACATGAATATCATGAAAGATAGTGAAGCCAGGATTTCTGAATAGCTCTGCAGCCTCTAAAGACTTGATATGGAGTGGAGAAGTGCAAAGAACCTGCCTTAGCTTTGCCCCAGAACTCAAGATAGTAATTAGAAAGGACACTAAACTACTACTCATACCACAGAGTTCATGCAAAATAAGATGAGCTTAATGCTAACAGTGCCCTGATGACATATAACCTTGGATCCTGAAACATCTCAGCCTAGATGTCCCTCAATGGAAAACAGATCAAGAAAATGTGGTGTATATACACAATGGAATTTTACTCATCCATTAGAAAGAATGATACTGTACTAGAAAAAAATTATGGTAAGTAAAGTTAGTTAGGCCCAGAAGGACAAAGGATGCATATTTTCCTTCTTATGTAGAAGCTAGAGTTAGCTTACAAATTTATAAATAAATACTTTGGGTGATATGCAAGTATATGCAAGTGTATCAACTGAAATATGGTAGCTTCAAGGGAGAACTAAAATAGTGTAATTCCTTAGAAAGGCAGAGTCAAAGTTCAACACAATAAAACTGAGTACTCAAAAGGTATGGGAAGGGGTTAAGGGAAATGGGGTAGACAAATGAAGAGAAGAAGAGGGAGGAATGCAGCCAAGAATCAAGGGTATAGCCTACAAAATTAAGAAGAGTAAGGGTAGGGCTGGCTAGGGGAGGGATGAGTAAGAATGGTGAAAGGGGTGACATTGGTCAAGATGGTCATTCTGTCTTGGAAGGAAGATAGTGGAGGAGAAGCTGGGGGCTACACAAGCTCTGGTGTCGAAATCAATTTTGGTATTCCAGTGAAAAGTCCAAGGCTAGAGAGTCACACCAAGAGTGCTATCATAGTACAGAGAGTTAAGCCAGAGAGAAAAAAATCCAGGCAGCAGATTTGAGCACTCACTGGTGTCTGCGGTAGCGGTGGCGGCGGTGGCGGCAGCTGCGGTGGCAGCTGCTCCTGCCAAGGCTGCCATACCAACAGAGATGCGCCAGAGGCGGTGTGTGAGTGGATTTTCCAGCAAGAACCAACAAGAAACAGAAGTGTTCATCCTGCTGACCAAAGACAGTTGCAGACCATGGAGGGCCCGGAAACCAAGGGAAAGTTGTGAGTACCCCCAAGACATCCTCATTCCTTCTCACAGAGCAGCGGTGGGAAGGCAGACCCTCCCCCAACTACCTAAGAAGAACTCCATCTTTGATTCTGACCAAGACCAGGTCTGAGCAGCTAGCCTGTAACTCAGGCCTTGGAAAAAGACAATAGGAGCCATTCAACAGGTCAAAGGTACCTGACATGCAGAGCTCAGCTCCACCCCCAGGGAAAGTTGCCCTTCACTAACACAAGAAGCTCCGCCCTTGGAGTAGAGACTTTCTTCACTAGGTAAACAGAGCCAGAGGTTGCCTCACCCCACTGTAGCACAGGTAGTAGACCAAGCAGAAGGAGGATAAAAGAAACTCAGTAAACAAAAATCCTGAGCATGGCTCCAGACTGGGCTGCTTGAGTCTCTCAGGAGCTAGCCCCTCAGGGAAAAGCTACTGATTGCTGACAGGCCTCAACCCTACCCACAACCTACCGATCACAGCAACTCCAAGCAAGAGGAAATAGCCATCTCCCTCTTTTGTGATACTCAAAGCAGATCATCCTCCCAATGAACTAGCCTGGGAGAAGGATCATAAAGTCCCTGATAAGGCACAGCTTCGTTCTAGCGCAGAATTGGTTTTGCTTTCATACCCAAATGGGCAGACCATGCTGGAAAAACACAAGAAAAATGGCAAGTCAGAGTTCAGAGGAAGATGGCGGAGGAGAAGCTGGAGGCTAAACAAGCTCTCGCATAGAAAGCAGTTTTAGTGTTCCAGTGAACAGTCCTAGGCTAGAGAATCACACCAAGTGTGCTATCACAGTACAGAGAGTTTGGCCAGAGAGGGAAAATCCAGGCAAGGAGACAGATCTGAGCACTTGCCCGTAGCCACGGTTGCAGCACTGCAGTGGCAGCGACAACAACCGTACAATACAGAGAGTCCGGGAAAAAGGCACTAGATGCAGGGAGCAAGTGGCTTCTACACAACACCAGCAAGAACTGACAAGGACCAGATATCTTCTTCCTGCAGATTGCAGACCAGAGAAGGCCCAGGAACCAAGACTCTGGCTTGAGTACAACCCTGACATCCTCACTCCTTCTCAGGGAGCAGAAGAGGGAAGGCTGCCCCTCCCCCACCACCTGAGGTATCCATCTTTGATACTGACAAAGGCCTGGCTGAGCAGCTAGCTCCAACTCAGGCCTTGGAAGAAAACAAAAGACTCATTTAGCAGGTCACAGGAACCTGACCTGACCTGCCAGGCTCAGCTACACCCAGGGGAAAGTCACCCAGCCCAGGAAGAGAAGCTCCACCCCTGCAGGAGTGTCTTTCTTTACTGGGTAAACAGAGCCAGAGGCTGCCCCTCCCTACAGCATCCTGGACAATCAATTGAAATTCAGTAAACATAAACACTGAGAATGGCTCTAGGCTGGGCCCTGTAAATGTCTCAGGAGCTAGCCACTCAGGGAATAGCTACTGTCTGCAGAAAGGCCTCAACCCTACCCAGAACTAAGCCTCATCACAGCATCTCCAAACTAGAGGAAACAGCCATCTTTCTCTTTTGTGATACTCAAAGCAGATCTCCCTCCCACTGACATAGCCTGGGAGGAGGATCTCAAAATCCTGGGCAAAGCAGAGCATTTTTCTGCCTGCTCAAACAAACTGACTTAAGAAACCAATTAAGCCACAGGAAAACCAAACACCACAAACAGACCAAAGACTCCACCAACACACACACAGGGGAGATACAGGATCTTCCCATTCCTCCCACAAAAAGAAAAAAAATAAACAAAGAACTCTTTTTTGTACCTTTTTTATAATTTTTAATTTTTTAAAAAACTATTAATCTGTTTTTTAACTATCTTAAATTTTATGTTAGGTCTATATGTGTGTGTGTATGTGCTTTTTTTAAAACCTCTTCTGATCTTTTGGGCCTTTTTTATTCTTTTTATTTTTTTCTCTATCTTTCTTTTTTGCATAACTTAATTGCGGTTCTGGTCATCCCCAGAACTACACACGTCATCGATTATTAGACCTTATACCCCATTGTATACACACTTAATCCAGAAACTTATTACTCAATTCAGAATCTCTTAGGCTTAACTTCTTTAATAGCAGTATTATCTCTTTATACCTGTATATTTTTCTTTTTTTTAATTTAATTTTATTTTATTTGTGAACATACTGTACAGAGGGGTTACAATTACATGGGCAGGATAATGCATACATTTCTTACCAAGCATTGCAGCCTCCTCCTTTGGTTTACCCTTCACATCCCTTCCCAGCCTCCCCCCTCCCCCCCATATACCTGTATATTTTTCAAGTAACTATTTTATAAATTTTTATTTTTTAGTTTTTCATGTCCCCTTTCTATCCCTCCCCTCCTCTCATCCTATCCTTCTCTCAATATCATTTCTTTAAACTTACATCGTTTTTAAGTGTTTCACTTTTTAAATTTAAAATTTTCTTTTTCCATTTTTTCTTGTTTTTTTTTAAATCTCTCTCCTATCATTCTGTCCAATCCATTTCCCTCTCTGAGATTAGGACTTGGTTAAATTCACTCTCCTTTTACTACTCCACATCCCTCTAATCCTATTTTCCCACACATTTCTCCCTAAACCTAATAATTTCTGGTTTGCCAAATTCTTCTTTGCTGTTCTTAGCCCATTAATCCATAGTTGTTTGATGCTGAATAGATTGTATTTGTTGAACAAGATTGTATCTGCAGCCATTTGATTGTGCAACTGCAGGACTCTGGTTGATGCTTGCCTTAAAATAGTGTTCTAGCACAAAATTGGTGTTGCTTTCTTACCAAATTGGCAGAACAAGCCGGAAAAACATAAGAAAAATGTCAAGTCCGGGTATCTCAACTCCCACTCATGATATTCAGGTGACAGAACAGTTAATGAATAATCCAGAGGAGAGTTCCCAAAAAGCTCTACGAACACTGCTGGTAAATATGGTGAATGAAAAGATTAAAAACCTGCAAAGGACTCAGTGTGAGCACATAGGAAGCGAGAGGAGGCAAACCAAAGATCAATACAGGAATCTTGTACGAGTGAGGAAGCTACTGAAACACTGATACAGGATTTGCATGAGAAGGTTGAGAACAGTCACAGAGAAATAAAGGAATTGCGTGAGCAAGCTGAGAACAGTCAAAGAGAAAGACAGCATTTGTGTGAACAGGTTGAGAACAGACAAAGAGAAATACAGGAATTGTGTGAGCAGGCTAAGAATAGTCAAAGAGAACTACAGGAACTACAAGAATGTGAGGAAGCTAATCAAAGAGTAGTACAGGAATTGCGAGAGGGGGATGAGAATAGACATTGATCAATAGAGGCATCATAACCAATCAACTAAGTGATCTGAGAATAAACATTGAACACCAAATTAAGGAAGTAAAGAAGTTCATCCAAGATCTAAAACAGAGCTTCAACAAAGAATTTGAAGCCATCAAAGCCGACCAATTAGAAGGAAAAAAACTAAAAACAAAGTAGAAAGCCTTGAAAGCAGGTTAGACCATGCAGAAGATCGAATCTCAGGGATTGAAGACAGCCTAGATATTATAGAGAAAGAACATAAAACTATCCAAGACAAATCCAAGAAATAGGATAGATCTATTCAACATTTGGAAGACACCATTAGAAGGCCTAATCTGAGGATAACGTGTGTAGAAGAACACCTAGAAAAAGAAGTTAATGGTCTAGGAAATTTGTTTAACAGGATCCTAGCAGAGAACTTCCCAAACATGCAAAAAGATAGGCCTCTCCAGATACAAAAAGCTTTTAGAACCCCAAATAGACCAGACCAGAACAGGACATTCCACCATCACCTTATAATCCACACAGGATCAATTCAGGCCAAGGAAAAGATCCTTAAAGCTGTCAAGGAGAAAAGATCAATCACCTAGAAAGGGAAACCAATTAGAATCACCTCAGATTTCTCAGCAGAGACAATGAAAGGAAGAAGAGCCTGAAATGATGTATGCAATGCCCTAAAGACAAACAACTACCAACCAAGAATACTGTACCCAGCTGAACTCTCCTTCATAACTCAAGGTCAAATAAAAACCTTCCATAGCAAAGAAAAACTGAAACAATATATCTCCACCAAACCAGTCCTGCAAAAGATACTTAAAGATGTCCTACAAAAAGAAAGCCAACAAGATTATGATAACCGCTGCTTTCACTGTATTTGAGGTTGGTATAATTTGTGGAGGGGAAGGGAAAAAACAAATCGTTTAAATAGGGATACAGTTGGATCCATTGCAAGAGTGAAATGTACAAGTCGTTACATGGAAAAACAAACTTTACAACTTTGGTGGGGGGGGGAAGATTGTGGGGGGGGAGGATGGGAAGGGATGACAAGGGGAAACAAAGGACGAGGCTACAATGCTTGATAAAGAAATGTACTCATTATCTTGCCCATGTAATTGTAACCCCTCTGTACAGTATTTTCACAATAAAAATTTAAAAAAACAAAAGAAAAAAAAACCCACACCCAAACTGAGAATCCAAGAACCATAGGAAGAACCCAGTTGCCACAGCCCCCAAGAAGGTGGATAACATGGCAGGAACTCCCAAATACCTTTCAGTCTGATCTCTCAGCATTAATGGACTTAACTCTCCAATTAAGCGACCTAGACTGTCTAATTGGGTTAAAAAGCAAGATCCTTCTATCTGATACCTTCAGGAGTCACACTTTGCCCATTAAAACAAATACATTTTGAAAATGAAAGGCTGGAACAAAATCTACCAAGCAAATGGCCCCCATAAACAGCCAGGAGTTGCAATCCTAATATCAGATAAAATAGACTTCAAATTAAAATTAGTGAGAAGAGATAAAGAAGGTCGCTACATAATAATTAAGGGATCTCTCCTTCAGCAGGATATTACAATCATAAATCTCTATTCGCCAAACAAAGGAGCACCCAAATTTATCCAAGAAACAGTACTTTCCCTCAAAGTTCACATAGATCCAAAGACATTAATTGTTGGGGACTTTAACACGCCACTATCCCCACTAGATAGATCAACTCAGCAAAAACTCAACAAAAACCGCAGATCTAAACAGCTGCATACATCAACCAGATTTAACAGACATCTACCAAATATTTCAACCAGCAGCCTCAGAATACATGTCTTTCTCAGCAGCACATGGAACATTTTCTAAAATAGACCACATTTTAGGTCACAAAGCAAACTTGTCCAAATTCAGAAACATTGAAGTTATACCTTGCATTCTCTCAGACCACAAGGGAATAAAATTAGAACTCAACACCAAAAGCCACCAAAGAAAGTCCGGCATCACATGGAGGATGAACAACACACTGCTGAATCATGAGTGGGTCATGGAAGAGATTAGAAAGGAAATTCAAATGTTCATGATATTCAACAAAAATGAACACACAAATTACCAGCTCCTCTGGGACACAGCAAAGGCAGTACTCAGAAGCAAGTTTATAGCTCTGAGTTCCTACATTAACAAATTGGAGAGATCTGAAGTCAACAATTTAATGAGATATCTGAACTTCCTTTTAAAAGAGCAGCAAGCTAAACCCCAATCCACTATATGGAAACAAATAATTAAAATTAAATCAGAATTAAACTAATTATAATCCAATAAAAGCATAGAAAGAATCAACAAAACAAAGAGTTGGTTCTTTGAAAAAAATTAACAAAATTGACAGGTCCTTAGAAAATCTTACCAGAAAAAGAAGAGAACACACCCAAATAAGCTCAGAGATGAGAAAGGAAACATCACTACAGAAACAACCAAGATTCAGAAAATCAGAAGGGAATACTTCTTAAACTTTTATACTAATAGGTCTTAGAATCTGGATGAAATGGACGATTTCCTAGCAAATATTGACATGCCAAAAGTAAACCAAGATGAGTTAAACCAACTTAACAGCCCCATATCAAGCATTGAAATAGTACCACAAATAAGAGACCTCCCATCTAAGAAAAGCCCAGGACCAGATGGATTTACAGCTGAAGTCTACAAGGCCTTCAAAGCAGAGCTCACACCAATACTCCTCCAACTGTTCAATGAAATTGAAAGTGAAAGTGAAAGTTCACTACCGAACTCATTCTATGAAACCATCTATAACCCTCATCCCAAAACCAGGCAGGGACTCATCAAAGAAAGAAAACTATAGACCCATTTCTTTGATGAACATTGATGCAAAACTTCTCAACAAAATTTTGGCCAATAGACTTCAATAACTCACCAAAAAATTCATGCACCATGATCAAACAGGATTCATTTCAGGGATGCAAAGCTGGTTCAATATACACAAATCAATTAATATAATTCATCACATCAACAAGAGCAAGGATACATGGTTATCTCAGTAGATACAGAAAAAGCATTTGAGAAGATCCAACACCCCTTTATGATGAAGGTTCTGGAAAAACTAGGAATCCATGGAACATTGTCAATAAAACAAAGGCTGTATATGACAAACCTACAGCCAGCATTATACTTAATGGCAATAAGCTAAATCCATTTCCTCTAAACTCAGGAACAAGAATAGGATGTCCACTCTCTCCACTTCTCTTCAATTTAGTATTAGAATGCCTAATTACAGCAATAAGCCATGATGCAAACATAAAGGGGATCCAAATAGGGAAAGATGAAGTAAAACTCTCCCTTTTTGCAGATGACAAGATCTTGTATTTAAAGACTCCCATGTACTCTACTCCCAAATTACTTGACCTTATTTGAAACTTTGGCAAAGTAGCAGGGTATAAAATCAACCCCCCCAAAATCAATGGCTTGGGCTGGGAAGGTGGCTCAGTGCTTTGCCTTACATACATGAGGCCCTGGGTTCGATTCCCCAGCACCACATAAGCAGAAAAAGCTGGAAGTGGCACTGTGGCTGAAGTGGTAGGGTGCTAGCCTTGAGCTGAAGAACTGAGGGGCAGCATCCAGGCCCAGAGTTCAAGCCCCAAGACCGGCAAAAAAAAAAAAGGCTTATCTGTATGCCAACAATGAGTAGAGCGCAGCTGAAATCGGAAAAGCAACTCTTTTTGTAATAGCCCCACAAAAAATAAAATATCAGAAATATCTAGGAATTAGATGAACTAAAGAAGTGAAGGGCCTCTACAATGAAAACTTTAACAACTTAAAATAGGAAATTAAAGCAGAACTACAGAACTGGGAAAACCTCCCATGCTCCTGGATTGAGAGGGTCAACATCATGAAAATGGAAATATTTCCAATGGCTATCTACAAATTCAGTGTGATACCTATGAATATTCCAATGAAATAGAAGAAGCAATCCAAAAATTCATATGGAACAATAAAAGACCCCAAATAGGAAAAACAATCCTTAACAGAAAGAACAGTGCTGGAGGAATATCAATACCAAACTTCAAACTCTACTACAAAGCTATAGTAATCATAACAGCATAGTACTGGCACAAGAAGAAACCTGAGGACCAATGGAATAGAACTAAAGAATCCACAGACCTATAGCCACCTAATCTTGATAAGGGAGATAAAAAACTAGAATGGAAGAAAGACAGCCTCTTCAGTAAATGGTGCTGGCAAAATTGGTTTATCACCTGTAGAAAACTAAAGCTAGATCCTTATGTATATCACCCTGGACCAGAATCAACTCCAAATGGATCAAAGACCTCGAAGTCAAAGCAGACACTCTGAAAACAATACAGGAAGAAATAGGAGAAACTCTTTGGTGCAGGTCAAAATTTTCTTAATAAAGACCCAGAAACACAACAAATCAAAGAAAGGTTGGACAAATGGGATTGTATAAAACTGCAGAGCTTCTGCAGGGCAAATGACATAGCTAGCAAGATCAATAGAAAGCCCATGGATTGGGAGAAGATATTCACTAGCCATACAATGGACAATGTTCTCATATCTAAAATACACTTAGAACTCAAAAAAATTAAATCCCCCAACAACAAATCCTCAAGGAAACAACCACTCCATTCATAAGTGGGCTAAAGAGTTAGAGAAACTTCTCTGAAGAGGAAATAAGAATGGACAATAGACACATGAAGAAATTCTCAACCTCTCTGGCCATAAAAGAAATGCAAATCAAAACAACATTGAGATTCCACCTCAACCCATTTAGAATGGCTATAATCAATAAATCTACTAACAACAGATGCTGCAGGGGATGTAATCACAAGGGAACGCTACTGCATTGTTGGTAGGAGTGTAAACGTGTTCAACCACTCTGGCAAACAGTACAACGTTTCTTCAAAAGACTCCATATAGAGCTCCCCTGTGACCCAGGAATCCCACTTTTAAGCATTTACCCAAATGATTACAAACAAGGGTATACTAAAGATACTAATACAACTATGTTTATTGCAGCATTATTCTCTATATCTAAATTATGCAACCTACGCAGATGCCCCTCAGTAGATGAATGGATTAAGAAAATATGTATATACATATGCAATGGAATTCTATGCCTCCATCAGAAAGAATGACACCTCCCCATATTTTAGGAAATGGAAAGATTTGGAAAAAATCATATTAAGTGAAGTAAGCCAGGCCCCAAGAAACATAGGCCCCATGGTTTCCCATATTTGCAATGACTAGTATGTTTAGGGCAAACAGAAAATGCCAAAAGCTATGTATCTATGACCATATAAGATTATGCTAAGCAAAATGAACCCCATGATAGGGACGCAGGAGGTTTTATCTTTCTTGCTGTTGTTTTTATTGTACTTATAATGTACTGTGGATTTTTTTGTTTGTTTTGTACGTTCTTCCCCATGGTATAACCCCTACTGTCACTGTATTTGATTCTGGTGTCCTGCATTTTGTTTATACATTTTTCTAATTTGGGGAAGAGAAGGGAAATACCAAAATGATGAAATAAGGATACAGGTTGACCCATAGTAACAATGAGAGGTACAAGACACTATGTTGAAAATGAACTTTACAGCTTTGGTGGGGGGAGAGAGGAGTTGGGGAGGTGGGGAGGGAGGGGATGGTAGGAGAAAAACAAAGGAAGGGGTAACAATGCTTGATAGGATGTGCACTCATTACCTTACTCATGTAACTGTAACCCTTTTGTACAGTATCTTTATAATAAAAAATATATTACAAATATATAAAAGATGCTTCATTCTTATCAAGTGGTATGCTGACTCAGAACCTCATTGTACTTTTAGATAATTTAAAAGCAAAAATTAGAAAAAAAACATGAAAAAGTTATTGGGCATGGAGAGAGGTTACAGAGTGGAACACTACATGGGACATACAGAGAAAGCAAACTGGAAGGGTACTGTTTCTGGACCCATTTTGGAACCAAAACCTGTGTTAACTGTTTAGGCTTTGCTGAGAGATAACATGGCATCAGCACAATTTCCTGATCTTTCCAGATAGGTACTATTTAAATAGTATGCCTGGATAGGTTAGGCTGGGAGATCCCAAATTCAGATTTATTTATTAATTGGTAAATAGCCTTGGAAATTTTAAATCAGTTGCCTTAACCCTATTGAGTTCTTGATTCATTCTCTGATATATGTCAAGGGACAGAATATTTTCCATGGAAATCCCATATGGAGATTTGAGTGTTTGCCTCCTGGGGATCTAAGATTTTTATTTAAAAAAAACACTTTGCATAACCTCATTATGCCTTTATTTCTCCATTTTTAAGATAAGAGGCAGGGAGGGTCCATCTGGAGGGTTGTGTTATCCAAGCTTTGAGTGGAACAAACAAAATAAATACTGATATTCATCCATCCATCCAATAGAAGCAAGTAGTGTGAGTCAACTGTGTAGTTTCTTGTCGTGTGTGTGTGTGTGTGTGCGCATGCGTGCACGCACGTGTGCCAGTACTGGGGCTTGAACTCATAGACTCATGCTCTTGCTTGGCCTTTTCACTCAAGGCTGGTACTCTATCACTTCATCCACAGCTCCACTTCTGGCTTTCCACTGATTAATTGGAGATAAAAGTCGCACACTTTCCTGCCTGGGCTGGCTTCAAACCATGATACTCAGATCTCAGCCTCTTGAGTAGCTACAGGCATAAGCCACCAATGTCCAGCTTTGTGTAATTTATACAGAGTTAGTATGGATAAAAAAATGAGGTATTTTTCATGAATGATATCATTGTGTTTCCTTCTCTTGAAGAGCAATGTATCATTTTTAACCCCAAACAAAACAGTGTTTTCTGTCATTTATCTAGACTAATGGAGCTAGAAAGACAGCTCCATTTGTCAAGGCTAACCCCAGTATCCTAGCTCAACTGAATGGTTTCCTCTTATTTTCTGTGCTCTAACTCCCTTTGTCTGTGAACAAAGCTGGGATACTTCCATCCACCAGCCTGATGCTTGCTGCTGTACTTCATCTTACATGCTCATTATTTCAGCTGCATTTTCAATGTTCTCTCATTTCCCCTCCTATGTGTCCACCCACCTCTCCACCTACAGTGTCTATAATGTGCTTTCTATCTACTGTCGCTTAATAAAAGGGAAATTATGCTAATTTTATTCAAACTTTTAAAAGTAAAATCTGTACCGTTATTATTCTGCCCCTCTCCCTTTTATTTATTCATTTCAAAAGAAAAAGTGTCTAATCATCTGAGAAAATTGTACTTACAATGTTAACCATTTTCCTATTTTTTTCCTTCTAATTAAGTTGATTTACCCAACTGAGTTAGGATAAAGTAGAAAGCCAGGCTTTGGAAGAGATCAGTTTGGGATTGAATTAAGGGCCTGTGTCCAGGGTACCTTTGCTATCAGTTTAATGATCTATTCCCTCTTTATTTTCTGGGAGAGATTATGTAAAATTGGCAATTATTCTTTATTGAATGGTGGATCTCTTTAGTCAAAACATCTGGGAAGGACATTTCTTTATGTGTGTGTGTGTGTGTGTGTGTGTGTATTGGTCTGGGAGTTTGTACTCAGTTACTAGGTGCTGGGCCTTGGGGCTCAAAGCTATCACTCTACCACTTGAGCCACAGCTCCACTTCCAACTTTATTGGTGGATAATTGAAGATAAGAGTTTTATGAACTTTGCTGCACTGGCTGGCTTTGAACTGCAGTTCTCGGACATTAGCCTCTTGAATAGCTAGGAGCAGGAATGAGCCATTGGTGCCAGGCTTCTGTTAACTGAATTTTTAGTGCAATTCTATTATAATCAGCATATATTCTGGGCATGGTTTCAATGTTAATATTTGTTGAAGCTTATTTTATGGTACAGGTTAATTGCACCATTCAGCTCTAGATCCTCATTGATTCTCATTTAGTTGGAATTATTAGGAGAGGGCTTTTGAAATGTCTGCCATAATTTTAGTTTTGTTCAGCTATTCTGGCTTTGTGTTATGCATTGTAGCAATTATCTTTTGTTTATTCCTAGTATCATCTCATTTAAAGGTCTGGAATTTTTATGTCTTGTCAAAATGCATCTTTTGGGTTTGTTGTTCTGTACCTTTTTTCTTATTCCATTAATTTTGGGATTATTCTTTTTAAATTTGTTATTTTTGGTCATAATGGAGATTGAACTCAGGATGTCATACTTATTAGACAATTTCACTTAAACCACACTTGCAGCCCTTTGTGCATTCATTATTTTTCTGATAGGGTTTCAATCTTTTTGCCAGTAGCTGACCTCACACAGTGATCCTCCTAGCTCAGCTTCCTAATAGCTAGAATTACAGATATGTACTACTATGCCTGGCCCTAATATTGGCTTTATCCTTATTTTTCCCTTTTGTAATAATTTATTTGTGCCTACTTTTCTGATATCACTTTTGAGACTACTTTCTTAAGATATGCATTCAAAGGTCTTTTACTCTACTTTTATTCTAATGTGCATCTCACATGTTTTCATATATAGCATTATAGTTTTAATTCCATACCAAATATTTCCTACTTTTTCCATGGACCAATAATAACTATGAACTGTTATTTCTTAGTTTTCCAAATATAGTGAAGTTTTGCTTGTTTGTTTTGTGTTCATAGTGGGATACTCAGGACCTGGGCATTTCCTATCCCTTTCCTTTTCACTCAAGTCTAGTGTTCTACCACTGGAACCATAACTCCACTCCCAGCTTTTCAATGGCTAACTGGAGATAAAAATCTCACCCACATTCTTGCAGGTAATTTTGAACATTCGTCCTCAAATCTCAGCCTCCTGAGTAGCTAAGATTATAGACATAAGCTTCTGGACAAATATAGTGTTTATTTATATGTTACCTTCTGTTAATGATTCCTAAATTAATTTCATTATGTCTAGCAAATTTATACACTCATGGATTGTTGCTTCTCCACTGTCTTTTATGTCTCCGAGTGGAGTGACAGTTAAACTACCTCTGTAATGAACCTCAGTGCCATCTGAAACATCACACTTTCATATCTATATGCAATCAGTCATCAGACATAACTCTTAAAGCTGGATTTCACATAAATCCACTTCCAGACTTCATTCCACTCACTAGGATCTTTATCATACTTCTTTCTACTTTTACTTGCTTTCCCTTGCCTTTCGTGGAGATCAATCTCATCCCTCTGCTCATTCATGCTCTTTATTGCCACTACAGTTAGCTTTACAACAGACAAAGCTAATTCTATTGCTTCCTTGTTTAATAGTGTCTCAAAAGATGTTATTATTTCCAGAACAAAGTGCAAATTCTCAAGCAGAATCTTGCAGTTTTTACACCTGGGCTTTTGTTATCTCGTATTTACCACCTGCCTGAAAATCCACAGAAATCAAAGCTCCTTAACCATTTAGAACATCAGCTCTAAAACATTTCTGTAATCAACACAATGTATCCTCTGACCCTTTGGCTTTTGAACGCATGCTGGGTAGGCAATATCTGTGATAGTCACAGGGATCTTGGATTAATTGAGTATATTTTCAGAGAAATTTTCTTTACTTTTGCTATGTGTAATAGATTGGGAGTATAAATTCAG
The DNA here is from genome assembly GCF_000151885.1 of Dipodomys ordii. Lineage (NCBI taxonomy): Eukaryota > Metazoa > Chordata > Mammalia > Rodentia > Heteromyidae > Dipodomys > Dipodomys ordii. The sequence goes on from NW_012267350.1 coordinate 1,313,466, forward strand.
AGCTAGTTTATGTTCATTTTTTTACTTAGGCTTTTTTCAATGACATAACAAGTATAAAGGTGATCTTCAACCTCACAACAGGACAGACTTATGGCTATGAATTCTTAAAACACTTCTATCAGAGCTCATATAGTGTCTGTTTTTGTTATTGTTTGTTTACTAGAAGATGATTTATTTTCTAGTGTATATTCTGACCAAAAGCATAGTCTTTCAATGGTCTGGCTTTTACCCAGACTCTCCATGTTTTATGGGACCAAAGCCATACCTCTTTCCCTGAGTCTCAATTGTTTTCCTACCAGTTCTCATTACTGCCAGGAAAGCTGCAGTACCAGAACCAAATGACCCCTCTCATTTCCAATATCCTTTTGGGTTTTATTTGTCTGATGATAGCTTTGTTGAGATATATTTCACATGCCAAACCATTCACACATTTTAAAAGTAAATGTTTTTCAAATCATGTTAAGTCAGGATCAGAGTGACAAGCAGAGCATGTCCTCCCTGATATGTGGAAATTAGATCTAAAAGTCCCTGGGATATGACAAAATACACAGAATTCTAGATGCCCACATACAGTGAGACCAAAAAGGGGATAATCTTAAGAGTCAATCACAAAGATGTAACGCCTAAGTGCCTCTTAACATTTATATAAAATAATATACATACTGAAAGACTTTTTAAAATTTGTTTTTTTTCTTTTTCTGGTGATTATTCTTTACCTTATATACGGTGTATTCATGTGCATATCTTGGGGAGGCACAGAATCTGAAAAAAGGATGGAAAAGTACAGCAGTGGAACACACTGGACAATGAAGAAAGTGAACTATACAGTGCATGGGTGGGGATGGAAGGGAGGGAATGGAAGCAAATGAAGGAACAAATGACATTGTATGAAAGGAAATGTACTTATTATCTGACACATGTAAATGTAGTCCCTCTGTATATCACGTCTATAATAACAGTACAGTAAATTCTTTTTAAAAAATCAAATGTTTTTCATTTAGACACAAAAATTTGGAATCATTTTACCAGTCAACTTTAGAAGATTTCTTATCATGTTAAAAAGAAACTATACTCTGTATCATCACAACCACTAACATACTTTTTGTCTTTACAAAATTCCCTATTCTAAGGAAAACCCCTAGGTCTCCTTGGCTCAGGCCGAAATTTTCTGAATAGAGACCCGGAAACACAACAAATCAAAGAAAGGTTGGACAAATGGGATTGCATAAAGTTGCAGAGCTTCTGCATGGCAAAGGACATAGCTAGCA
>NW_012267350.1:1315518-1316851 GCF_000151885.1 Dipodomys ordii
TCTTTGTTGCTTTGTATGTCCCTCCCCCACAGTATAACCCCTGCTTTCACTATATTTGATGTCAGTATAACTTGTGGAGGAGATGGGGAAAAACTAGTTGTTTAAGGATACAGGTGGACCTGTTGCAACAATGAGAAGTACAAGTTGTCATGTCCAAAACGAGCTTTACAAAGTCGGTGCAGGGGTGGGGGGAGTAGAAGGATTGGGATTGGGGGGGAGGGGAGAGGCTGGGAAGGGATGTGAAGGGTAAACAAAGGAGGAGGCTGCAATGCTTGGTAAGAAATGTACGAATTATCCTGCCCATGTAATAAAAAAAAAATAAAGTGGATCTAGAGATTCAATGCTAAAAACAAAAACAAAAAACAAAATTCCCTATTCTAGAAATCGCAAATAAATATAATCATATCATATGTGGACATGCCAGATTCTATCTATCCATTCACAATATGGTGAACATTTAGTTTATTTCAACTTTTGACTTTTATGGATAGTGTTATTGTGAACATTTTTATAAGTTTTTGTAGAGGTATGTATTTTTATTTCTGCTGGGCAAATATCTAGGAAAGAAATTACTAAGTAAGATAATAACCTATGCTTATTTTTTAGAACCACCAGACTGTTCTCCCAAGTGGTTGCAGTATTTTGCATTCCCATCAGCAGTGTACTGTATAAGGGATGCAAGTGTTTTTTACAACGCCACCAAAACTTATTTTCCACTAAAAACATATGCCTATTTTATTGACTACAAAGTTATATCTCACTGTGTTTTCAATTTATATTTTCTGATGACTGACGGTGTTGAGTATGTGTTTATTGACCATTTGCATCTCTTCTTTAAAAACATGTCCATTCAGATCAGGCGACAAGATGGCGGAGGAGAAGCTGGAATCTGAACAAGCTCTCGCATAGAAAGCAGTTTTAGAGGTCCAGTGAACAGTCCTAAGCCAGAGAAACACACCAAGTGTGCCATCACAGGACAGAGAGTTAGACAAGTGAGGGAAAGCCAAGGCAAGAATACACATCTGAGCACCAGCCAGCAGCCAACGGCGGTGGCGGCGGCTGCAGGGTCGCGGTGGAGACCGCAGCCGGGTGATACCTGAGTGCTCACACAGAGAGTCCGGGACGAAGGAGCCAGACGCAGCGGGCGAGCGGATTCTACTCAACACCAGCAAGAACCGACAAAGACCAGACAGCTTCATCCTGCAGTTTGCAGACCAGAGACGACCCAGGATCCAAGACTCGGCGTGAGTAGAAGCCCGACATCCTCACTCCTTCTCAGGGAGCAGAGGAGGGAAGGCCACCCCACCCCCCCAGCACCGGTGATCTCCATCTT
>NW_012267350.1:1320936-1392525 GCF_000151885.1 Dipodomys ordii
TCAAGTGGTAGAGTGCTAGCCTTAAGATGAAGAGCTGAGGGACAGCGCCCAGCCCAGAGTTCAAGCACCATGACTGACAAAAAAAAAAGGTGTTAGAGAGTCAGTATATCAGTACTCAAATAAAATGTCTAAGTAAATATAAAAAAAATGTCCATTCAGACCCTTAGTTCATATTTTAATCCAGTTGCTTTTTGTTGTTGAAACGTTAGAATTCTTTACATACTCTTGAATCAATTCCCTTCTGATATATTATTTGCCAATATTATATCCCATTCTGTGGGTTGTCTTTTCACTTTCTTGATGGGGCCTTTTAAGATAAATTTTTTTTATTTGTACATATATCTTTTAATTTTTATTTATTTTTATTGTGAAAATACTGTACAGAGGGGTTACAATTACATGGACAAGATAATGAGTACATTTCTTATCAAGCATTGTAGCCTCCTCTTTTGTTTCCCCTTCCCATCCCTTTCCATCCTTCCCCTGCCAACCCCCAATCCAAATTTTTAAGTTTTGGTGAAGTCTAATTTATTTCTGTTATCCTTTTATTTCTTATATATTTTGTGTTATATCTAAAAAACCTGGGCTAAACTTAAGGTCATGAAAATTTACTCACCTTTTGGTCTAAGAAGGTAATAATTTTAACTTCTATATTGAATTAATATTGGAAATGAGTTTATATTTGAATGTGTTGTGAGGAAGAAGTCCAAATTACATTTTCTCACCTACTAATATCGTTATCTTGTAACCATTTCTTTCTTATAAAAACTAACTATTCCGCATTGAACTGTCAAAAAATTAAAAACCTGCCTTTGTTTCTGAACGTTCAATTCCATTCCCTTAAGCTGCATATCTATCTATCCACTGTCCTATTATAATGTCTTGATTACTGGAGCTTTCTAATAAGTTTTGAAATTAGAAATGTTGAGTCCTCTAACTTTTTTCTCAAAGAGTTTCTGGCAAGTTTGGTTCCAATTTCCATATCAATTTCTAGATCAGTGTGTTGTTAATTTCTACAAAGAACTCAGTTTTGCTTAAACAGGACAAGTTTAATGTGCAGATTAATTTTGAATATCATGCTTTCTTGAGTAATGTTAAGTCTTTAAATCTCTGGACATGGTATGCCTATCTACTTACTTAGAACTTTGTTTTTCAATGCTAGGGATCAGACCCAGGTCCTTATGAATGATAGGCAAGTACTCTACTACTGCACTACATCCCTAGTTCTTGTTTGTTTATTTTAAGACAGGGTCTTGCTATGTAGCTAATAATCCCCCTGCTTCAATCTTCCAAGTGCTGGGATTACAGGTATGCATTACCATGCCCAGCATATTTAGAACTTTAAAAACTTATTTTGTATAGTTATAGATTAATTATAGCCTCCAAATATGAGAGTAAATATACATCCTTTGTCCCTCTGGGCTTGAATTACTTCACTTAACATTATTTTTTCCAGCTTCTTTCATTTCTTTGCAAATGATGTTAATGCCATTCTTTTTAATGGATGAGTAAAATTCCATTGTGTATTTATACCATGTTTTCTGGATCCATTTGTCCACTGAGGTGCATCTGGGCTGATTCCATTATACTTTTGGATGATATCCAAGCATATACAAGTGTAATAATCAAACTATGCTAGATTCAAGGGAAACTCAAATGTTGTAATTCTTTAGAAAGGCTAAGTCGCAGGCCAACAAAATAAACACTAGGAATCAGATAGTTGAAAATGGGAGTAGGACAAGGGGACAGAAGTAGACTACAGAAGAGAGGAAGGGGATAGAAATGCGGTCATAAATTCAGTGCTTAGCCAGGCACCAGTGGCTTATACCTGTAATCCTAGCTATTCTGGAGGCTGAAATCTGAGGATTGTGGTTCAAAGCTAGCCTGGGCAGGAAAGCCCATGAGACTCTTATCTCCAATTAACCACCAGAAAACCAGAAGTGGAGCTGTGTCTCAAGTGGTAGAACACTTGCCTTGAGCTGAAGAGCTCAGGGATAGTGCCCAGGCCCAGAGTTCAAGCCCCAAAACTGACAAAAAAAATGCTCATTCTGGGCTGGGAAGGTGGCTCAGTGGTAGAGCGCGCTTGCCTTGCATGCTTGAGGCCCTGGGTTCGATTCCTCAGCACCACATAAGCAAAAAGAAAAAAGCCGGAAGTGGTGCTGTGGCTGACTTGGTAGAGCACTAACCTTGAGCTGAAGAGCTGAGGGACAGTGCCCAGGCCCAGAGTTCAGGCACTGCGACCGGACCCCCCCAAAAAAATGCTTATTCTACAAAATTAAAAAAAATAAAGGAAAGGGTGGAGTTGGGAGAGATGGAGGACAATGATGAAAAGGGTAACATTGATCAAGTTCATACCCTACTTTGTTGAATGCCAACTCCTTTGTACAACTACTTGAAGATAAAAATAAAAGTTTAAGAATACTAAAAATATGGGTTGGGAAGGTGGCTCAGTGGTAGAGCGCTTGCCTTGCATGCATGAGGCCCTTGATTCGATTCCTCAGCACCACGTAAGCAAAAAGAAAAAAGCCGGAAGTGGCGCTGTGGCTCAAGTGGTAGAGCGCTAGCCTTGAGCTGAAGAGCTGAGGGACATCGCCCAGGCCCAGAGTTCAGGCCCCACGACTGGACCCCCTCCAAAAACAAAGAATACTAAAAATAGTATTACAATAATCCTTTATAGTTATAAATGACAGGTTTTACATTTATATTTTTTAATTTAATTTTATTGTTAGGTGATGTACAAAGTGGCTACAGTTACGTAAGTTAGTGAGTACATTTCTTGTCAAACATTGTTACCCCTCCTTCATTTTTCTTCCGCTTTCCCACTCCCCCAATTATCCCCCCAAATTGTAAAGTTCATTTCCAATATATTGTCTTGTGAGTATTGCTGTTTCATTGGTTCTCCTTTTGTCCTTTGTCTCACCATTTTATTGTTCCTCTTTCCTTCCCCAATTCAGATAAATGTATATACAATACACAGGGTACCAAAATCAAATACAATGACCACAGGATATAGGGGAAAAAATGAAAGAAAAAAGAAATAACTTCACACAATACATTAAAAACAACAGCAAGAAACAAAACCTCATTTCTATATCTTGGCACTCATTTCACTTAGCAACATCTTATATGGTCATAGCTCTTGAGCTATTGGGATCCTCAAGTTTTACATTTCTTTTGCTAAATTTATTCCTATGTATTTCGTACCTTAGTTGTGTTCTTAATTTCATTTCTAGATATTTCCATAGCAAACATATGTAATACTTAATTATTGTATATTGATCTTCTATTCTACAATATACTGAACTGTTAGCTTTGATCCACTTCTCAGTGAATCCCTTATGATTTCCTGTATTCAAAAGGCATGTCATCTGTAAAAAGAGGTAGTGTTTTTTTCCTTCCTCTCCAATCTGGATGCCTTTTACTTCTTTTTTATTGTCTAAATATTCTGACTGGAATCTCTAGTACATATTTAAGAGAAGATAATGGTAACAAGAATGAGCACCACTTTCTTTTTCTGAGCTTAGAGGAGAAAACATTTAGTTTTTTGTTATGTAGGATGGCATTCGCTGTGGGATTTTTTGTTTGTTTTGAAGATAGTCTTCTGTTCCTTCTTCACTGAGGTTTGTGGGTTACGTGTGGGTGTGTAGTATTATGGACTGAGCTCATTGTTTCTTTTGCTAGGCAAGCACTCTACCACTCTAGCCATGCCCTTGGTCCTTTGTTGAATGTTTTTAATGTGAATGGGTACTGGATTTTATTAGCTGCTTTTACTGGGTCTATTGAGATCATCTTGTGGTTTGGGCTTTTATTCCATTGATATGGTGCATTACATTAATGGATTTTAGGATTGTAAAGCACCCTTGAATTCCCAGCACAAATGCCACATGGTCAGTACATAATTCCTTTGGTATATTGCTACATTTGGATTGTTAATATTTTGCTGAGCAAAACCTAAGTTATAGCTGAGAGAATAAATTTGTATGCTTAAGCTACTACTCAATAGTCATTCTGACTCTCATTGTTGAGATGAACTCTATCTCATAAACTTCCCTGAGTATCCATAACTTCATTCTGAAAATGGTTAATCTTTTTATAGTATATATTTTTTATTGTAAAGATACTGTACAGAGGGGTTAAAGTTACATGAGTAAGGTAATGGGTACATTTACTATGGAGCATTGTTACCTCCTCCTTTGTTTTTCCCCTACTATCCCTTCCCTCCCCAACTCCTCCCTCCTCCCCCCCCTCCAGAAGTTGTAAAGTTCATTTTCAACATAGTGTCTTGTACATCTCATTGTTACAGTGGGTCAACCTGTATCCTTATTTCAGAATTTTATTATTTCCCTTCCTCTCCCAAAATTAGAAAAATGTATATACAAGATGCAGGGCACTGTACCATCGGGAAGAACATACAAAAGAAATTTAAAAATCACATAGTACATTACAAATACATTAGAAACAACAGCAAGAAAGATAAAAACCTTGTGTGTCCCTATCTTGGGGTTCATTTTGCTTAGCATCATCTTATATGGTCATATATACATAGCTTTTAAACTTTTCTGCTTGTCCTAGACATATACTAGCTATTGCAGCTAAGGGAAACTATGGGACCTCTATTTCTTTGGGCCTGGCTTACTTCACTTGATGCAATTTTTTTCCAATAGGGAGGTGTCATTCTTTCTGATGGAGGCATAGAATTCCATTATAGATAGATAGATAGATAGATAGATAGATAGATAGATAGATAGATAGATAGATAGATAGATAGATAGATAGATATCACATTTTCTTGATCCAGTCATCTACTGAGGGGCATCTGGGTTGGTTCCATATCTTAGCTATGGTGAATAATACTGTGATAAACATAGGGATTGCTGGGTCATAGAGGTGCTCTATGTGTGAGTATTTTGAGGAACCTTCATAATGCTTTCCAGAGTGGTTGAACAAGTTTACACTCCCACCAACAATGAAGTAAGGTTCCTTTTTGGCCACATCCCCTCCAGCATCTGTTGCTATTAGATTTCTTGATTATAGCCATTCTGACTGGGGTGAGGTGGAATCTCAATGTTGTTTTGATTTTCATTTCTTCATGTGTCTATTGTCCATTCTTATTTCCTCTTCAGAGAAATTTCTCTTTAACTCTTTAGCTCACTTATGAATGGGGCAGTTGTTTCTTTGAAAATTTGTTGTTGGGGGATTTAACTTTTTGATTTCTAAGTGTATTTTAGATATGAGAACAATGTCCATTGTATGGCTAATGAAGATATTCTCCCAATCCGTGGGCTTTCTATTGATCTTGCTAGCAATGTCCTTTGCCATGCAGAAGCTCTGCAGTTTCATGCAATCCCATTTGTCCAACCTTCCTTTGATTTGTTATGTTTCTGGGTCTCTATTAAGAAAATTTCGACCTGTACCAAGGAGATTCTGTTATTTCTTCCTGTAATATTTTCAGGGTGTCTGCTTTGACTTCAAGGTCTTTGATCCATTTGGAGTTGATTCTGGTGCAGAGTGATATATAAGGATCTAGCTTTAGTTTTCTACAGGTGATTAACCAATTTTTCCAGCACCATTTACTGAAGAGGCTGTCTTTCTTCCATTCTATTCTTTTATTGTTCCATGTGAATTTTGGCGTTGCTTCTTCTATTCATTGAAGAATGAGGTTGGGATATTGATAGGTATCACACTGAATTTGTAGATAGCCATTGGCAGTATTGCCTTTGAAAATGACTAATCTTAATGACAAGTCTTAAGAAATACTGTTTTCTTTTGTTCTTTCTTTGCTCTTTCTTTCTTTCATTCATTCTTTCTTTCTTTCTTTCTTTTCCTTCCTTCCTTCCTTCCTTCTTTCCTTCCTTCCTCTTCCTTTCCTTGGTACAGGTCTTGGCACGACAGACAACTCTCTCATGTTCCCCTTCCAATTTCTTTTGTGACTTTCCTGGGGTTGAACTAAGGGCCTGGGTGTTGTTCCTGCATTATTTTGCTCAAGGCTAACATTCTCCCACTTGACCCACAGCTCTACTTCCTTTTTTTGGTGGTTTATTGAAGATAAGAATCTCATGGACTTTCCTGCTCTGGCTGGCTTTGAACTTCAATCCTCATATCTCATAATCCTGAGTAGCCACCATCAAGTAACTTTTTTTAAGTCTTTACTCTCCTTCAATAGAGCCCTCATGACAGGATTTAGAAACACCGTCCTCTTTCCTACATTTTTTAATAGTATTAACTGTCTATCACCAAACAACATTTGAAATCATTCTGGGCTTGAAAGTATATTTTTGATGCTGGACTGTACAGAAATCCTCCCTTTCCTTCAGTCTATTAATCCTTTTTCATGACTAGATCCTGGTTTAACTTAGATCATTCCTAGAATGTATCTAGAATACTAATCTAGGACTGTGGTTGTTTCTGCCTCACTGAACCACAAAGAGATGGATTCAGTATCCTGTGTTCAAAAACCTGGCTAGTTTTCAGCAAGTCACTTCAACTTGGTAAGGTTTTTTTCTCATCAACAAAATGATGGTCAGAATGCTTATATCATAAAAGTGTTATGAGACTTCAATTGTCATTAAACATAAATTATGTACCTATCATACAGCAAATAATAAATTGTATCTGGGAATAGTGATAATTGAAATAATAATGATGATGATGATGATGATAATAATAATAATACCTGGATTTCCCACAATTTCTACCAGATTTTAGCTTCACAGTGTTCTGTATTTAAAAATGATGACAATAAAGACAATACTATTGCCTTCAGTGATACTGAGTCACATTATTTGTCTGGTTTTACAGTACTCAGTGTATCTAGTAAAGCAGACTCATTCTAAGCCACATTAGAAAATTTTGAAAAAGAAAAAGGTGAGTTTTAAAGAAAATATGAAGGTATGAAGTAATAACTGTTTGGACCTCAAGTACTTTCTACGGCACCAGATTTTTCTTTTCTTTTTGTGCTGGTCCTGGGGTTTGAACTCAGATACTGGGCACTGTCTCTGAGCTCTTTTATTCAAGGCTAGTGCTCTACTACTTTGAACCACAGCTCTATTTCCTGCATGAGCCACTGGCACTTGGCTCTTTTTTGTACTTTTATAATAGCATGTCTTAGTTATACAACGATGCTTCCATTGTGATATTTCCATACATACTCAATGTCCCTTGATCAATCTTGCCCCCACCATCACTCACAGCCTCTTATTTCTCTCTTAAAATATTTAGACAGCTTTTTTGCTCTATGCATCCAAAGAACCCTTTTTGGTTTTGCCCTCATCTTCCCACCAACACTCAACCTTAAAACAACATGTTTTGCCATCTTATCATGTAACTTTTAGTGTATATTAATTATACAAAAGGGTTTCACCAAGGTATTTCACTTATGCCAATATTAATTAAATAAAAATATACCCAAAATGATGAGTGCAATTATTTCCTTTCAATGCATAGAGGTTACTAATTAAAGCACATTTACAAAATCTGTTGTTCTGTCAAAACCTAAACCTTTACAAAGTAGTGGGTAGCATGTGGATTCTCTGAAGCCTCAATCCTGTCCACTGTTTTGTATGTGCAAATTCCTGGATATGAAAACAAAGCCATAAAATTTGCTTAGTTTGCTCACTACTGCTGATGTACCACTTGACCCATGCCTCCAGCCATTTTTTTCTGGCTAATTTGAGTTTCACAGACTTTTCTGATTGGGCTGGCTTTGAATTTCTATTATCTAAGTCTCAGTCTCCTGAGTAGTTAGGATTAGAGGTGTTTGTCACAGGGTCCAGTGGAACCCACCCAATCTTAATCCAGACCTTTACAATAACCTATATCCTTGTGTTCCCCTTGTCAGATATGTAAATCAAAAGTCACCAGTGGCTTATGTCTGTAATCTTAATTACTCAGGAGGATCACAGTTCAAAGACAACTGGGGCAGAAAAATCTATGAGACTCTATCTTCCATTAACTAACAAAAAGTTAGGAATAGAGCTGATAGCCTTAAGCAAAAATGCTCAATGAGAGTGCCCAGACCCTGAGTTCAAACCCTAGGACCATCACCAAAAAGATGAAGGAAGAGGAAGAAAAGAAGGAAAAGGAGAAGAATTTACCAGGTAGCCAGGTACTGGTACCTTATTTTTGCAATCTTAGCTACTCAGGAGGCTGAAACCTGGGGACTGCAGTTTGAAAGCAGCCAGAGCAGAAAAAATCCTCAAGAGATTCTTGTCTTTGGTTAACCAGCAAAAAGCCAGAAGTGGATCTTTGGCTCAAGCAGAGCACTAGCTTTGAGGAAAAAAGCCCAGTAAGAGTATGAGACCCTGGGGTCAAGTCCCCAATACCAGCACCAAAAATACAAAAACAACCTATTACCAAGGCACAAAAATGAGTAAATAAGTATATTTGATAAAGTACTTTGAAATTAAAATTCAAAACATTTTCTTGGTAATATCACTTGCTAAGGTAATTAAACATTTTCTATGTGGAAAGTATATTATGTGATTTGAAATATGAGTCAGTTAATTCCCACAACATCCTTGAGAAACATGTAATCTGAACACCTCTACTTTTAAGAAGGCGAAGTTGAGGCTCAATAACAATAGGTAAAATTGTAAAGCCAAGTCTTGAACCCAGGTTATTTTTGCTAAACACATTATTCCATGCCAGCTTTTATGCAAAACAACCAAGAGTAATCATCATGTTTCTATGAAAATTTGCAGGACCTCAACCTGGTGCTCTTGATTAAGCTATGTGGTTAGGAACCTACCTTCTGTTCCCACCTCTTATATATTCTGAGTTCTCTGAACTTCCTCAAAATTTCATTTCCCATTAGTTAGGGTCAGTCAGTGAGGGAAACATTTGCCCATTACCAAAATTCTTTTAAAATGTAGCTAATTTAGCTATTTAGTAAATTTACAATTCAAATAGGCTGAGATAGATTTTATTTTTATCAGCTTTTGGAAGTTTTGTGTGGTTTAGAAGGCTGGCACAAAATTTCATTGAGCATTCATTTTTTCTGTAATATTTTGCTTCTGCTTTTCATCAGAGATAGCTAAAGTTTAATGTATGCTATACTTTTTAATACTTTGGATATATGACCTTTTAAGTGGAAAATTATTTATGTATTTCAAAGTACATTTGTCTCAAATATCAAGGATTTCAGAACTAAGGTCAAAAGATTTTTGCTCATCCAACATAATTTAAATTCAATTTTTGGCATTGTAGAATTCTTTAATTCATACATTAAAAATGACTTGATAAAATACTTCTTGTGCACTTTATAGAACTGGGAAGTGAGCTGTTACTCCGCTTGCAATCTCACAATTTAGTCTGATATAATTTCATGGATGCCATGAAGATATAAGACTCCTGGTTCATAAATGAATTAATTTTTTTTGTTGGTCATGGGGCCTGAACTCTGGGCCTGGGCGCTGTCCTTGAGCTCTTCAGCTCAAGCCTAGCACTCTACCACTGAGCCACAGTGCAACTTCCAGCTTTCTCTGCTCATGTGCTGAGGAATCTAACCCAGGGCCTCATGCATACAAGGAAAGCACTCTACTACCACTGAGCCACCTTCCCAGGCTCCAAATGAATTAATTTTTAAAGTAGTATTAGGGTGTTGGGCTTTTTGTTGCTGTTGTTGTTGTTGGTTGTGGGGCTTGAACTCTAGGCCTGGGCACTGTCCCTAAGCTCTTCAGCTCAAGGCTGGCGCTCTACTATTCAAGCCACAGTGCCACTTCTGGCTTTTTCTGTTTATGTGGTGCTGAGGAATCGAACCCAGGGCCTCATGCATGCGAGGCAAGCACTCTACCACTGAGCCACCTTCCCAGCCCCAGTATTAGGGTTTTGAACTCAGGGCTTCATGTTTGTTTGGTAGGTGCTCTATCGCTTGATGTATACCTCTCTCTCCTCCCCTTACCATTGTTAACAAAGGAATCTTACTGTTTGTAAAAATCTGGTAGCATTTTAAATTGGTGAATTTATTAGAGCTGTGAAACACCTCTATACCAGAGGTGAGAAATGACACACCAATCCAGCTAACATCAAGTTTAGGAAAACATATAGAATAACCCAATGGGAAGACTGCAGGCAACCTAAACCCACCTTACAAGGTGTCTCCAAATGAGTAAATCCTAACATACAAATACAAAAACTATGAGAAAAAAGAAGAAATATATCATGCCAGTTTCACAGTTTTAAGGTCTAACAAACATGTTAACCAAAGAATTTCTGAGAGACAGAGAGAGAGAAAGAGAGAGGGGGGAGGGAGGGAAGGAAGGTCTGTGTGAGAAGGAGAGAAACAGAAAGAGGAAGAGAGAATTTCTATCTGGTAACTTCTCTTCCTTGGACTTTACCGGCATTTGTTAAAACATTGTTTCAGTGGGGCACTGGTGGTTCAAACCTATTATCCTAACTACTCAGGAGGCTGAGATCTAAGGATCTTGGTTTGAAACCAGCCTGGGCAGAAAAGTTCATGAGACTCTTATCTCCAATTAAACACCAAAAATTATGGAAGTAGAGCTGTGGTTTAAGTGTAGAGCACTAGCTTTGAGCAAAAATGTTCAGGGACAACACCCAGCCCCTGAGTTCAAGCCCCAGGACCAGCACCAACACACCACATACACACACATCACATTATACCATTGTTTCAACTGTGCAGTAGGCAGAATTCTAAGATGGCTCTCCTGTTCACACCCTGTATAATCTTCCCATATGTGCAGACAGAACTGGTGAGTTACAGAATAGGACAGACATGCTGAGATGTCCCTTCTGTGATCACCTTCTCATGTGTATAAAAGCCTCTGCTTGCTCTCAACTCTCCAGATGACTGTAGAGGAGAGAACCACTGTGAGTTCAGTCATAGGAAATGAATCCTTCCAACCAGCTGAGGGAACCTGGAGGCAGGTCCTTCCCAAGATGAGCCTCTGATGAGAACACAGCTTGAGGAGCACCTTGGTCACATTTTTGTGACACAAGGTGCTCTGTGTCTGGTCTCTTGACTTCTAGGTACTGTAAGATAATAAATGGGTATTATTTCAAGCTGTGATATTCATTTCCACAATAATAGGAAATGAATACAAAGTTCTTGCTTTTTTTCTTGCCTACCTTTCTCAGTATTTATTGGAAGTTGTAAATCACATTTTTTGTTTCAAAATAAGTTCTTAGCATTTTTATGGAAAGGCAGATTTTAATACTAAAAATTTCATTTAATTTAATACTAACAATTTCAAACTAACAATAAAATCTGCAAAATATTCAGACTCTTTTATGATGAAAGTCATTTAGTGAAGTACGGAAGGTTATTAATCAGAATGTAAGTCCTGTTCCTATTTCACACTGACATTCAATTTGACCCCTGTCTCTTAAATGTTCCATTTGTATGCAGTAACAAAAATATATTTAAAAAACTGCCTTCTCTCACTCCATTAAAGCCCTAAACAAGCCACCAAACGTTTGGGCAGTACTTTTTCACTGAAGTGCCAACTAAATTATGTTTCTTAGAAGAAGGAAAGGACAATTTAAGCACTTAACAATTTAAAATGACTGTACCAGTGAGTATTATGTAACTAACATTGGTATTTTAGTGATACAGAGAGGAAAATTATCTGAGAGAGAAATGTTTCTATGGTGGCTCCATGGTTTATATCCTTTAGGGGAAGACTAGCCTAACTTATTTTATGCATAAAATCCTTTTTAAAGTGTCCTTCTGTTATGTTTATTTTATTATTTAAGATAATGTATAATGAATGCATTTCAATATTTAGTTACATAATCTCCAGCTCTCTTTGTCTATCATTTGAAATGAAAATTATTACCCAAATTTAATTTGAAAGAGTAAAACTGATCTCACAGCAGATAGCAGAAAGGAACATAATGGATAATGCAGGGCAAACTAAAGAGGTTTGACATGAATTATAAATGTTCTGTAATATCTTTGTAAGTCTGTAAAAGTGAATGAATGTCTTATCTCCATATTCTGCCTTTTTTCTTTCCTCCTTTTAAAGTACAAAGTAAATGGCTTGCTATATCATTTAGAAGAAACATTTCAACATACCTGTAATTACTGGATTCCTGGGGAAAGCAGAGTGAGTGGCCAGATATCAGTGAGCATCATCTTTTTATAGTATTTGAGATACATCATTCTCAAATATATGCATATATACATACATATATATATATATATATATATCAAGGCAAGCATATATGCTTTAGAAAACTATTTTGTAATCAGAGAAAATTCAAGAACAAAAAAAAAATAGCAAGGCCAGGTGCCAGTGGCTCATGCCTGCAATCCTAGCTACTCAGGGTTCTTTTTTTTTGGGGGGGGGGGAAAGTCCAGTCATGGGGCCTGAACTCTGGGCCTGGGCGCTGTCCCTCAGCTCTTCAGCTCAAGGCTAGCACTCTACCACTTGAGCCACAGCACCACTTCCGGCTTTTTTCTTTTTGCTTATGTGGTGCTGAGGAATCGAACCCAGGGCCTCATGCATGCAAGGCAAGCGTTCTACCACTGAGCCACCTTCCCAGCCCCTATCCTAGCTACTCAGGAAGCCAAGTTCTAACGATTACAGTTTGAAGCCACCTCAAGCAGAAAAGTCTACGTGACCCTTACCTCCAATTAATCAGGAAAAAGCTGGAAGTGAAGGTATGGCTCAAGTGGTACACTAGTCCAGCCTTGAGCAAACAAAAGAAAACATTACATCAATGAATGGCTTAAAATACAAACTATTTTAGAGAAGCTGTAAGGTGGCAGGCAGAAGATGGGAACATGCTGCACCATGGTGCAATTCCTAAGATGACTAACAGGTTTGAAGAGTTTGGAGATGATCTAGAAAAGAAAGACATTAAAGCAAGAACAAGCACTATATGTGACTTTTTAACTGAGAGAAATATGACTTTACTTAACCTGAGAATAACTGAGTCCATTTTTATGTTATGAAGGTTAAAATGTCAGCTACAGTCTCTTTTTCACAATGTGTGAAAACTCCTTAAAGATCACTTTAGATTGAAAAATACTTTGATAAATACAAACCATACTTTGTGTCCATCTAGAAGCCTTTGAACATTTGAGTTTGGAGAATAGCTCCCATTCTAAGTCTTGCCCAAACAGTAGTCAGAAAAGCACTTTCCTGGTTTCCTTTGCTGCTAAGCTACAAAGACTTGCCTTAGACTCAGCCAATGAGGTTTAGCCACATGAGAATTAGGCTTAAAGACCAAAGAGAAGAAGCAGAAACTGCGGAGACCATTCTCTGAAGAAGGTAAAAGCAGAGGTAATGGCTTTCAGGGACAATGATAGCAGTAGTTCAGTGGCCACTGTTCAGGATAGGCAGGGAAATGTGTAGCATTTGCATCCAGTGGTGGAGCTATCCTGTAACTTCTCAAAGGTATTGTGTTGCCCATATATCTTCAAACTTGGGTCTATTTGGTCCACTGAGACATCTCATATCTGTTTCATGTCTCCATCTTAACCAACTCTGGCAAATTTTGATGTCTGTCACCAAGTACTTAGATTGTGTTAATTATTTTCTAAATAAGATAGTTTTTAAAAAAATGAGGTAAAAGGTATCATCAACAGAAAAACTGTGTAAAACTGTTGTAAATGAAGTAAGCCAGACCCAAAGAAACATAGATGCCATGGTATCCCTTATTTACAATAACTAGTACAAGCAAAACAGGTCAAAATCTATTTACATATGACCATATATGATGATGTTAAGTGAAATGAACCCCAAGACAGGGACACAAGTGGTTTTTTCTTTCTTGCTATTGTTTTTTAACATACTTATAATGTACTATGTGATCTTTTGTTTCTTTTGTATGTTCTTCCCCCACAGTATAACCCCTGTTTTCACTGTATTTGATTCCAGTGCCCTGCATATTGTATATACATTTTTCTAATTTGGGGAGGGGAAGGGAAATAACAAAAAGCTGAAATAAGGATACAGGTTGACCTACTGTAACTTTGAGAGGTACACTCTTGAAAATGAACTTTACAGCTTTGTGTGGGGGGAGAGGAATTGTGGAGGTGAGAAGGAAAGGGATGATAGGGGAAAAGCAAAGGAGGAAGAAACAATGCTCAATAGGAAATGTACTCATTGCCCTACTCATGTAACTATGACCCCTCTGTACAGTATTTTTACAATAAAAATATATATGGAAAAAAAACTGTTGCAATACTTAAACCAGAATAGGAAAGTAGCACCTTGGGGAAGTTCTTTACAAATTAATAATTTACTGAAGATTTGGGAAATTAAAATAGCACAAATGAGCACATTAGGATAAATAAAATGTAAAACAGTTGGGAGGTTATGCTTTATTAATGGGACAAATCTTTTTACAAAAATAATCATAACTAAGCCAGGTGACAGTTGCTCATGCCTATAATCATAGCTACTCAGGAGGCTGAAATCTGAGGATCACAGTTGGAAGCCACCCTGGGGAAATAAAGTCTATGAGATTCTTATCTCCAATGAACCACCACAAAGCCAAAAGCAAAGCTGTGGCTCAACTGATAAAGTGCTAGACTTGAGCATTAAAGCTCAGGGACAACACCCAGGTCCTGAGCTCAAGTCCCAGGAGCAAGTACACATACACAAATAAATAGTCCAGTACTTATAAGAACCAGTGGGGGGTGTAAATGAACATATAATTGTAGAATGTTAGTAATTACTGAATCTAGATGATAAGTATTCTATTTCTATTTTCTCAATAAAATAGTTAAATTAAAACTTATAAATTAGGAAATTAATGTTCATTGAGAACATACATTTCCTTATCTCTTTAAGATGAGGGAACAAACATGAAGAAACATTGTTTAAAAAGTGGCAGTCTTCTAAAGTAATAGACTGAGTAAAATGTTTAAAACAAAATAAAGACACATTTGACATGGAAATGGTTATTTTTCAGGTCATTTTTATGCTAAGTTTCTTAGGAATAGCTTATAAATACAGTCCACAAATACTTTTGATTTGTGCCTGCCATGTGTTGGCCTTGCTCCAAGTACTTGGGATATATCAGGAATAAAATAAAAATCCTTGTCTTTCCCGAAAGTTTATCCTAGATGGTAGATGTTTTGTCTTAAGTTTCACTTATATACATATCTTGTCTGCAATCTAGCTCTCTAATTTTAAATTTTTAAACCTGTCTTGTTTCTATGGTTTAGAACTGTAAGATTTTATACCTAAAAGAAGTTAAGATTTTGTAAAATACAATTCCTCAATTTATTTTAATTGGTAATAATGCTTTGCCTTTGTAGAGCCCTTTATAAGTTACAACATGTCTTCCTGAGATACAGAGAGGATAAATAACTTGCCAAGTTTATATTGCCTGTTAGTAGCTGAACAAAGACCTCCCAATTTGAGCTTGGGGACTTTTTTGGATATAGTAAATTTGCTTGCGTCAATGCTGTAATTGTGGTTGACTAGAGGAAAAAAAAACATGAATCTAAAAATCCTACAATCTATACATCATGGGCCTGTTCTTCTTTATTACATTGTACTTCCCCTCCCTTATTTCCCCTTCTTCATTGGCTCTAACCTAAACTTACAAGTGACCAAGATGTGCCTTTTTCTTGGGCACAACTTCAAATGCTGCCATTGTTTCAGCTAGAGTTTTTTTTAATTCATAGCCTTTTATGTGCTTTGATAGCATTCTTTACTACAAAAAAAATAACATATCAGGACATCTCAGCTCATCTTCCAGTTATCTACATTTTAGATGTCTAGGTATCCAATAACAAGCAAAGAATGCCCCCTCTCCAGGGATGACAATTGTACTGCTATATTTACCAGGTTCTCTCTTCCCTCTTAGCTCTGTAAAGTATGCCTCTGTCTGTCTCAGATAACACCAAAGGGTTATCATCAACTATGTTATCTGTACTCTCACATTTAGGCCATATGAACAGTATTCTCATCTCAAAACTCCCATATCAGGGAAAAATATATGATCAAATACATTTTTTATGTTCTAAAAAATAACTGCTTTCAACATCTGAGTTTTAACAGGTATCTATCTACTCAGTTACTGTTTAGCCACCTGTTGTCTGTCTGTCTCAATATGAAATGTTAGAGCATTCAGTATATCTATTGCCGTCTAACCAAACTCCCTAAAACATAATGGCTTAAACCAATGTATTATTAGTGCTCATGATTCTGTGGGTTTACTGGGCCCAGTTAAATGATTCTTGGCTTCTTTTAGATGATTATAGTAAAACAGCAGCTGGAGTCATCATGAAGCTCAACTGGGCTGATGTTCAAGATGGCTTCTTTAGTCATATATCCTGCTCATTATCTGGGATGCCTGAAACAGCTTTAGGGACCTGCCAGGAATTTCTCTGTTCATAAAATTCTTAATGTGGCAGCTTTTGCTTTCCAAAAGCATAGTGGGGTTATGATACTCCGACTTCTTCCATGGCTTCTTCCAGAGTGATATCTAAGTGTCCCAGGTATAAACTGTAAGACTTCTTTTACCTCAAAAAGAAGGCACTTCAAAAACCTGTAAGTACTGGGAGATTCAGTTTTATTTGAGAGGGTGGGAAGTGACTATCACATGAAGGCAGATACACATGTGGAATCTGCCCTTTAGTGTTAAGCTTGCTTTTAGTCCACCTAGCTGGTAGGACTCTATTTTTAAAACAAATGTAATTGCCTAAAATACAGCCCTTATTTTTTTGAAAACATAGCAGATCCAGAATTCTTGTTAATTAAACAAAAGAGAAAAAAGAACTTTGAACTTAGATGACTTGCCTCTCTTTAAAATATCCAGCTGGGTGCTGGTAGCTCACGCCTATAATCCTAGCTACTCAGGAGGCTGAGAGCTGAGGATCACAGTTCAAAGCCAGCCCAGGCAAGAAAGTCTGTGAGACTCTTATCTCCAGTTAACCACCAGAAAACCAGAAGTGGTGCTGAGGCTCAAGTGGTAGAGCGCTAGCCTTGAGCTGAAGAGCTGAGGGACAGTGCCCAGGCCCAGAGTTCAAGCCCCACAACGACCTATATATATATATGTGTGTGTGTGTGTGTGTGTGTGTGTGTGTGTGTGTGTGTGTGTGTGTGTGTATCCTTAATCTCTTATTTGTTGGAGCATGTGATCATAGCCCCTACTTTGTTCTTTTGATAGCTGGAGGAGATCTGTCACCACTCTGGGACTGACAAGCCAAAACAGGTGAGGCCATCTTGCATGCCTCACCTTGGTAGGAAAAATGACTACCCAGTTCTGGGCCAGCAGACCACCTGCCCTCTTTGCCACACCCAGGCTCATCTGTGGCCAGAAGCACAAGCCCACATCTCTTCAGATATGGCCAACTGAGCAAGCATAAAGAAACATCCAAACACTTCTCTTTACAATAAGAGACATTTTGCGAAGGTTTTGGCAGCAAACTCCTCCTGCATCAAGTTATGGCACTGCCACCTCTACTCTGGAGAATTTTGAAGTTTCATTTTGCACACCCTGAAAGATGTGAGTCATGTGGCTTGCAAAGGAGGAGGAAGAGGAGGAGGAGGAGGCGACCATCTGCTAGTCATGAGCAGATGACAAATACTCTGCACTGCAAATTTCCATCCTTATTTCACAATATTAAAGTAAACACATTTTGTAACCTTTTTTTTCCCCCGAGATCCTTAGTGCTTGAAATGGATTTTTTTAATAAACAAAAATAAAAGCCACCTTTTCTCCTTCAAATAACTGAATTACTAAATTGACAATGAAGGCTACCATGGTAAAGTGCTCTCTGTTGGATAGCCAGGGCAGAAAGAATACACATCTGAATCCAACGATTAAGCCCCATGGAGTTTTAGAACAATCGCCTGTTTCCAGGGTGGAGAGGCCACTCCATCGTACACAGCTCCATTGCGACCCCTACTGTCTGCCTGCTGGAATCCCCAAAATACCTTTCATCTTTGTGCTATGTTGCATGGTAAAAGAAAAGTGAAGAGAATAGATACTTTACCCTTATATTAGAAGAGTCAGACAACATTCAAAGAGTAACTGAAAACCACAGCACAATCCCAACTTGTATTAGTGTCTAGCTGTGTAATGTCTCCACTTGGAATTTGTTCATTTCTTCCTCACCTTTACCCCAAAGCACAGAGAGAGAAAAAGAGAGAGAGAGAGAGACAATAAAATGTCAAAAGAACTAGAATAAGATTAAAGAGCAAAGTGCATATGAAGAAATGTTCAACATCTCTGGCCATAAAAGAAATGCAAATCAAAACATTGAGATTCTACCTGGCCCCAGTTTGAATGGCCATTATCAAGAAAACTAACAATAACAGATATTGATGGTGATGTGGTCGAAAGGGAACGTTACTACACTGTTGATGGGAATGTAAACTTGTTCAACTAGTAAGGAAAGCAGTATGGAGGTTCCTCAAAAGACTAAACATAGAGCTTCCCCATGACCTAGCAATCCCATTCCTAGTCATTTATCCAATTGACCACAAACCAGGCCACACTAAAGCTACCAGTACAACTATGTTCATTGCAGTATTTTTTTTTACCATAAACAAGATATGGAATCAACCCAAATGCCCCTCAATGGACGAATGGATCAAGAAAATATGGTATGTAACAATCACAAACAAGGCCATACTAAAGCTACCAGTACAACTATGCTTATTGTAGCATTATTCACAATAGCTAAGATATGGAACCAACCCAGATGCCCCTTAATAGATGAATGGATCAAGAAAATGTGATATATATATATATATATATATATATATATATATATTGGAATTCTGTGCCTCCATCAGAAAGAATGACACCTCCCCATTTGCTATGAAATGGAAAGACTTGGAAAAATTTATGTTAAGTGAAGTAAGCGAGACTCAAAGACACATAGGTCCCATGGATTCCCTTATTTGCAATAACTAGTATATGTCTAGAACAAGCAGAAGAGGTGAAAAGCTATGTACATATAAGATGATGCTAAGCAAAATGAGCCCCAAGATAGGGACACAAAGGTTTTATCTTTCTTGTTCTTTTTAATATACTTAAAATGTACTATGTGATTTTTTTTGTTTCTTTGTATGTTCTTCCCCCATGTTACAACCCCTGTTTTCACTGTATTTGATTCCAGTGTCCTGCATCTTGTATATACATTTTTCTAATTTGGGGAGAGGAAGGGAAATAACAAAATGTTGAAATAAGGATACAGGTTGACCCATTATAACAATGAGATGTACAAGACACTATGTTGAAAACAAACTTTACAACTTTGTGGATGGGGGGAGAGTTCAGGGGGTGCGGAGGAAAGGGATGGTAGGGGGAAAACAAAGGAGGAAGTAACAATGCTTGATAGGAAATGGACTCATTACCTTGCTTATGTAACTGTAACCCCTCTGTACAGTATCTTTACAATAAAAATATATATTTAAAATTTAAAGAAGAAAATATGGTATGTATACACAATGGAAATCTATGCTTCTATCAGAAAGAATGCTATTGCCCTGTTGGTAAAGAAATGTTATTGCCCTGCTGGGAAAAATTATAGTAAGCAAAGTAAGCCAGATGCAAAGAAACATAGACTGTGCTTATAAATCTACAAGTAAACACAATGGATGATAAAAGACAAAAAATCACACTTGGACATAATAAATTAAACAGGACTCTAAACATTCACATAGTGAAACCAAAGGAGGATATTCTTAGGAGAGGATCACAAAGGCTCAATTGAATGATGTTTATCGAAATGAACTTCAAGAAATGGAAACAAGAGATTTTTTTGTCTTGTTGCTTTTTGTTTTCTTTTTCTCATTTGTTGCTGTTCTATTTTTCTGTGCCTTTTGTCTTATGTGTAAGTTTATCTGTTTTGGGAAGTATAATGGGGAGCACAGAAATGGAGGGACAAAGTATGAACTAGTGCAGCAGTGATACTCACTAGACATTATGTTGAAAATGAACTATACAGCTTGTGAGGGAGGAGAGTCAGGAGGGAAAATTTTGGAGAAGCAAGGAAAGAGATGACTCTGTCCAAAAGAAATGTACCTGCAACCCCTCTGTACATCACCTTTACAATAAAAAAATAAGTAAGTAAATAAATTTTAAAAAGAGGAAAGGGTTTGCAAGTGTGTAAGACAAAAAATGATCAATGTCAAACTAGACATAGTGACACACACCCATTATCCAGAAATCAAGAGGCAGAAAGAGGAGGATCGTGAGTTCAAAATCAGCCTGAGCTAAGTCACAGGACTCTCTCTTTCTCAAAAAAAACCACAGGTATACATGAATAAGTAAAAGATCAATTTTGAAGGAATGTAAAGTTTATCCCTGTGCATCCTAAAAGCTGAAGAAGAGGAAAACCAGAGGAGAAAGATGTATTGCTTATACCTTGCTGGCCTGACGAACTATCATTTTTTTAAGTAAGATAATTTTTCTTGGTATTAAGTTTTGGAAAAAAAATTCTCAGAGATTTTTATGGCATGTCTCAGGAGGTATAGGGGATGGAGTACTCATTATTTGCACTGCTATTGTGGTAGCTGACTGGGCAAGGCTGCCATTGAAAAATGATACCTATCTCCACTGACAAGCAGAGAAAGTGACAAATGAACCGGCTGACAGTCATGTTGTTCTCCATTCACATAAGCACATTTGAGACAAGATCACTTATATTTTGAACAAGAGAAAGACAAAGCCACTTAACAATCACAAAATGAACTTGACATCTTCCTTCTCTAACTAACATGAGTAACTATTGTTGCATTTCTGCATGTCAACTCTACCCTCATTGGTCCTACATGAAAATCATTTCAATGCCTAGCATGAAATTACTACTTCTTAAAAGTATGGAAATCAGAGTTGGTCTCTGTTTCCTTATCCATAATAGGAATCACTTGGTAAACGCAATCCCAATGAGAGGCCCCTGTCCACTACCTTTTCCCATGGCCTCAGGCTATGCCTGGTGTGTGTTATATATTTTCCTTTGCTGAAACTAGCTTAACAAATCTTTAAACTTTATCAACTTTTTAAAAATTCAAGCATGTTCCTTTAGGTCTTGGGTGGGTGAGATTTCATAGCATAAAGCTTTACCCAGTAAAAGTGATCTAAAAGGGCTGAAGTGGTTATAACTCAACCAGTGTTTGTATTAGCCTTACCTTGATATTCCTTTGTTGACCAGGCTTTCACTATGAACTCACTTGCAGACTCTTGAAGATTATACTCTCTAATAGAAGTCTTAGAGCATAAGCAGATATACTGTTCCTAGTTAAAATTCAGATCCACATTCTTTGGGTCCTTGACCAATAAGAATGTTTTACCATTAGAATAGATATTGTCATTTATTAAGCTCACATCCCTCTTATTCTTTTTATTTTGCAATGATTTCTTCTCCTAGCTTCAGTGGCCTTTGACTTGTAACCGCCTATACCAAGGCTAGGGGCATCTTTCAGACAGAGAAATGGAAATGCCTGAGAACTGAAATTGGATTGGTCACCCCCACTTACCTCCAGGCCTTTGGCCAATGACTGCCTGGTACAAGGAAGCTAACTTCTTGCAGGTGGGGTTAACTTGGAGGTGTATTATACTTTCTAGGACTCTACAGCAGGGTCAGGCTGAGGATGGGATTTTCTCTTCCTTACATTCTTTCCCAGTCCTGTCTGCTTCTCCCACATTGCCTATTCCTTTCTCCTAGGAGCACTTCCTCAATCAATCCTTACATAGAATCCTCACTTCAGACTCCATGTCTTTGAAACTCAACCTCTAGCTTTCATGTAGCCCTCCTTATGTCCCTTGTAAAGTGGCAATGAGATCATAAGTTTTAGATGGAGAATGGTTCACAGAGGCTGCAAGGGCAGCTAAGGGTCTTACAGTGGGATAGACCTAAAATATTTATCTGCATGACCCAGAAGGTTAGGGTGAGCTCCTTTTGTTTTTGCCATACCTCATTGCCTCTCTGGTGGGATCTTGTATCTGGCCTTGTCTCTCTTCTGTAGGCACAAGAGGGAGTGCTCTGATAGCATTGGGAAAGGAAGCAAAGGCCCAAATGTCTTCTGCCAAGCACTGCATGTATAATTGGGGGTTTATGCTGTCCTCTAGGACATGTTTTTCTTGTCTGCAACATGCAAGCCAGAATTATTGCCACTATCTTCTCCCTGACCCAAGGAGAAATCAATCCTGCTGTTTGTGGTAGATAATCCTCCTTATCCCTCCTCTTCACAAGAACTACTTCCCCAAGCCTTCTTGAGACAACAACAAGGTCATGGTACTGGGAAAATGTATGACATCTGTCCATTCTATTATATGGAAGAGTCACTGTTCTACTCTGGGTTGCCTTTCTTAGGAAAAGATATCACTCTGAGAATGTCCCATACATAGTGACTTTCGTTGAAAAGCTATCTTTCAAATAAAAATTTACATGGAGGAGGAATACTATATACTATTCTAAAACCACTCAGTTGGCAGTTACACACTTTGACTGCCCTTTAGGCCCTGACAAACAGTTGATATGGAAGGGAAGGGAGAAAGTTCTGCAGCATCTGCCTCCCACAGGGCATTGCCAACATCACTGTGGAGGGCCACTTCCCTAGGGGAAGGTATGTGAGGCAGGGAGATTTCTTATATCTCAGAACTGGAGGAGATTTTAAGTGTAACAAAGACCTATTTTGATGCAGGTGCAGGAAGCCCCTCAGCAGCAGACTAATGGTGAAGTAGTTGTGTGGGCTATAGCCAAACAACTTCACTGGCAACCTGCCAGTGAACTTCACAGGAAGATTATTCTCTCTCCAAGCCAAGATCTCCTCACTGATCATGCCATCTAGATGGAAGAAACAGAAAGGAAATTGAATATTGTGTCTATGTTTGTGTGTGTATGTGTATGTGTGTGTGTGTGTGTGTGTGCGTGTGTGTGTTCACACACACTAGGACATGGTAACTCCAAAGCATAAATTAGAATGTAATTCACTTAGCTTTCCTGAGCCTTAAACTTTATGCCACACTTCACCATTTTCCCTAGGATTTTCATCAAAGGTATTTGTTTACATAAAAATTCAAAGCTGGTCCTGTGGGTAAGCAAAAGATGAAGTAGTCAGAGTAATATCATTTCAGAGGTATCAGTGTCTATAGCAGTGCATGGAATTCTATTATTAGCTTCAATCTGCCAGGTTAAGGTTTCTGCAGTCAAAGAGTTGATTAACATGAGGAACACAACAAACAAGCCCATAATCACTGACACCTCAAAGCTTGATGAAGATGTGTTTACCAGTTTAGCAGCTACAAAGCCAGATACAGAGAAGCAATGCAAGTTTGGGGATAGAATGAAACTTTTTTAGTTGGGGGGCTACTCTAATTCAAAATCAGAGGACAGCAGCAGGAGAGGCCAATGGCTAGCTGAAGAGTGGAGGTAAGGTGTGTGTGGCACCACCAACACATTAGATTTGCATCTGTACTTCAAGCAACAACTGTACATCCATGAAGTTTAAGAAAAATACAGCTGGGTACCGGTGGCTCACACCTATAATTCTAGCTACTCAGGAGGCTGAGAGCTGAGGGTGATGGTTTGAAGCTAGCTTAGGTAGACAAAAATGAAAGACTCTTATCTCTAATCAGCAAAAAGTTGGAAGTGAAGCTGTAGCTCAAGTGGTAGAGTGCCAGGCTTGTAAGGCCCTGAGTTCAAGTCCTAGTACCAGCACACAAAAAGAAAAATATCCTGTGGGCAAAAAGATGAAATGGCATGACCCAGAATGGTATGCTAGGAACCCCATTTGCTTTCCCAGAAGCAATAGAATTCCCCTCCACCCAAGCCTCTCTTTTCCCAGAAGGCCTTGGGTATAGCTCAAAGCCTGACCTGCAAGCCTAATTAGCTCTAATTATCCCACATTCTAGTTAGCTGTCAAGGTCAAAGGCCAACCTTTGTGTTTAGCCCAAATTCACTGCATAAATAATTAGAAGTGAAGTTCATGGTTTGGTCTCAGTACTGACACAAAAAGCAGCATTCATAGATAAAATATTCTCTCATTCAATCTATTACCTTTATCATGCTTTGAAAATCCCAAATGAGAAATGATCTGGCTCTTAGCCATGCAAAGAAAGCTTTGATGAGTCCCCAAAGAATTTGGTGTGAGATGAGAGGAAAAGGGAGGAGGGAGCGGACCTGCATGGGCTGACTTTCTCCTCATTCTGCAGAAAAGCATGTGAAGAAAATGAGTTTCTTTAAATGTGAACAGAAAAGAAGTTAAAACATTTAGTTCAGATGACACTGGATTAGAGAGCTCAAGGAATATGACTGTGGGGTGTGTGTGTGTGTGTGTGTGTGTGTGTGTGTGTGTGTTTGAAAAACACTGAAATTTGGTCAAAAAAATCTGTCATGACTGGCAATGTAAACTGGATTTGGTTCTTTCATATGTCTAACCTCACGTCCTATACCCTTAACAAATGGATAATACAGTGGGGGAGAGGGGAGGCTGGGAAGGGATGTGAAGGGTAAACCAAAGGAGGAGGCTGCAATGCTTGGTAAGAAATGTACGCATTATCCTGCCCATGTAATTGTAACCCCTCTGTACAGTATGTTCACAAATAAAATAAAATTAAATTAAAAAAAAAACAAAAAAAAACCAAATGGATAATACATCACTGGGCTGAGATGTAGTTCAGTGAAACAGTACTCACCTGGCATAGGCAAAGCCCTGGGTTCCATTCCCAGAATTTCAAATCAAAACAGAACAAAAGAAAAATAACAAATAGCAACAACAAGAATAAACAACCAGAGTACCCAAGCCATCAGCCTTGAAATTAAATGTAGTAATACAAATGCAACCTTAAAACATATTGATCTTCCTATAAATAAGTATAAGTCAATATTACTGGGAAATCACTAGAAATAAGTGACTGATTGGCTAAATGAAAAGAAAATCCAAAGAATCAAAAAGCAATTTAGTTCAACTGCACCAGGTAGTAATGTGGACAACAAATATTTACAGAACCCTTATTGTATGCCAGGCATTTTGCTAAGTGCTGTACAAACATTACCTTGTTTCATGAAACCAAACCAGTGAGGTAAAGACAATTATTATCGCAGTATTAAGGAACTGAGGTGGGGTGTGATGGGACACACCTGTAATCCCTAGGGAGGCTGAGGCAGGAGGATCAGGAGTTTGAAGGTATTTTAGGCTACCTAAAATACCCTGTCTCAAAAGAAGAAACCGGGGTTGGGGGGGCTGGGAAGGTGGCTCAGTGGTTAGAGTGCTTGCTTTGCATGCATGAGGCCCTGGGTTCGATTCTTCAGCACCACATAAGCAAAAAGAAAAAAAACTGGAAGTCGCGCTGTGGCTCAAGTGGTAGAGCACTAGCCTTGAGCTGAAGAGCTGAGGGACAGAGCCCAGGCCCAGAGTTCAGGCCCCACGACCGAACCCCTCCCCCCCAAAAAAGAAGAAACTGGGGCATAGAGAAGATTCCATAATATATCCAATATCTTACAGCTACTGAATAGTAGAGCCAAGATATGAGCCCATGCTTCTAGAGATGAGATTGTGCTACACTATTCCTTCACAAATGCTTAAGCCATTTGCAAGTATTACAGGAGTAAAACACTATCTAATGATAGTCATGATCATATGGAAATACTCTTCCAAACATTGTCTTATTAACACACTAGCAGTAGAGTTTGTATAACACGATATACTGTGGGGGGGAGGCAGGATTATTCGGCTCTGCCACTTACTAAAGGGTAGAGTCTTGGGCAAATTAACTAAACCGATTATCCACATCCTAATCCAGAAACCAAAGACAATATAAGTACCTATCCTATAGTTATAATAAATTGAATGCATTAAATGTTTTTAAAAATCCTTAGGATAGCACCTAGAATGTAGGCAGAGCTATATGTTTATTAATTTTAAAAAGTCAATGCTAAATACATAATTGAGAATTTGGAATATGATCAGCTTATATCTCAGCTTTGCTTGTGTGGAGCTGATGCCAGGCAGATGTGCAGTTATTGGGCTGGCTAGAAGGCAGAAGCTCAGTTTTCACAGCCTCCTTTCTTCCTTCCCTCCTGGTAGATCCAGGACTTGCAGCAGCATCTTTGTTATCTCCAGGGTTCTATACCAAAGTGGGTTGCTTCTCTTTCCTGTTTTCCCAGCTGTACAAAGCTAGCTACTGTCAGCTCAACCATCATCTTGGAGTCTGCCGGACTCCTACCAGTCTTCACTTCTGTTATGAATCAGAAGAACCCTGGGAAAGCTCAAGAGGTAGTAAGGGCGAGGAAATGACTGTGACACTGTCTTCAACCAGCGAGGGTTTAGGAAAGGATAAAAGAAAATAAATCACAAAATATGGGATCAACAGTCCAGGGCCAGTGAAGGAGGCATGATCAGGGAAATGGCAATGAACCAAGGGAGATGGGAGGTGCCACCGGAATAGTAAAGGATCAGAAGAAAAGTCTTCCCAGATGTTTCCCAGTCCCCCTCTTGCACATGCATATACATCACTTCTCCATACATAAGGATGTATTAAGTCACCAAGACCCCTCACTGCCTCCAAACAGAGAAAACCTTCAGATTTCTCTGTAAAATCATCAGATGAGGCTGTGTCCACATGCATTTCTTGCCAAGGATAATTCCATAAAGTACTGCTTTCAAGTACACGTTCCCCAGCACATCCAACTATGGTGGGAACGAGAGGGTAAGTGAAGACTACCAAGAAAATTTTACACACACACACACACACACACACACACACACGATTCCCTCCAAAATTTACATTTGAAGGCATAGATAAGAACTTTTAGATAGATGCTCTTCCAGCTGCTCATTCTTGCTGTCCCCCACCATGCACTTCCATGAATTTGACTTCCATTTCTTTGCTTGGGACCTTGGTATTCCTTTTTTGCGCTTTATACCTCAGAAATCCTGGGGAATCCTCATGCTGCTCAAGAACTTCCTTCTGCTTAGAACTGCTTTCCAGAACTGTTCTTGCCTTGAACTTTCCATTACATTGAGTTGCAAGATATGCCCTGGCCTATCCCATTGGGCCCCATCCCACTGGGTTCTCAGCCATGAGCTTCCTTCTTTATAAGATAATGGGTAATTACTAAGCTATTTAGGGCAATTCTTCTGGAAGCCCTGCATTTTCAACAGGACCTCTGTAGATTCCATTACTTTATCTCAAGAGATACCTAAAGGAGTAACTAGGATGCATTTCTGCTAGGCCTGATATATTTTTTTTTATTATAAAAGAAACTACAGTTTATTTCTTCAAATGAAGGATTGAAAATATTTCCATTTTTATCACATGAAGAGGGCTTCAATGAATGTCCTCATTGTATCTTATGGTAAACACATACAAGAGTTTCTGTAGGATAGATACTTAGAAGTAGAATAGTGTTTTCATCTGAAAATTAATAAGTAATTACTTTTCTTTTCCTTTTTTTCGGGGGGGGGTCCGGTCGTGGGGCCTGAACTCTGGGCCTGGGTGCTGTCCCTCAGCTCTTCAGCTCAAGGCTAGCGCTCTACCACTTGAGCCACAGCACCACTTCTGGCTTTTTTCTTTTTGCTTATTTGGTGCTGAGGAATGGAACCCAGCTAAGCCTGATATATTCCAGGACTCAACTCTCAAGCTTTGTTAGTTCATACTGTCCTTTAAAGACAGGGATTGGGTCCATTGTTGGTATGCTTTGTGATTTGCTTCTTTTTTCTTTTTTTATTATTAAATTTTTTATTGTTATTATAAAGATGATGGACAGAGGGGTTACCATTTTATAAGTCAGGTAATGGGTACATTTCTTTCTGGACAATGTCACCCCTTCCTTTGCTATCTCCAAGTTTTTCCCTCCCATCCCTACCCACATGTTGTATATCTCATTTTCAACATAGTGTCTATTGAGTACCACTTTTTAATTTTTCTTTCTTTCTTTCTTCCTTCTTTCTTTTTTTCTTTCTTCCTTTCTTCCTTTTTTGTGCTGGTCCTGGGGTTTGAACTCAGGGCCTGGCCACCCTCCCTGAGCTATTTTGCTCGACTAGTGCTCTACCACTTGAGGCACAGCTGTACTTCCAGCTTTGTTATTGTTTTTGCTGCTGTTGAAGTTGCACAACTTACAGACTTTCTGGCCTGGGCTGGCTTCAAACTACAATCCTCAGATTTCAGCTTCCTGAGTAGCTAGAATGTATATGTCTTATATGTAGATAGAAGTTATATTCCATAGATCAGAGAATGAACTACCTATTCTATTTTTAAGTTTCAGATATTCTAGCTGGTGGTAATATAAGTGGTTCTTTCCATTTTATTCAGTTTTGAATTTTGTCTTGATTCCTGAACATTTATATGACTTCAGTTCTATAAATTTCAATTTTCTTATACACTAAATTTGATTTAAAATACCCACCTTAGCTTGGGACACACCTATAATCCTAGCTATTCAGGAAGTTGAGATCTGGACGGTAGTGATTTGAAGCCATCCAGAGCAGAAAAACCTTTGAGACTTCATTTCTAATTAACCAGCAAAAAGCCAGGCTAGAAGTATAGCCTGGCTATAGTTCTAGTATACTAGCCATGAGCAAAGAAGTTGAGCAAGAGCTCTGAGTTCAAGATCCAGTACTGGAAGAAAATATAAAACAAAATACCCATCTTAGCTTGAATAAATGAGAATTAAATAGGTACCTGCTATGTAGTATGCACTCAATAATTGCCATATCCTCAATCTTTAATGTCCTTGTTGACCTTTTATAATCCCTGATGCATAAGAAACCCATTGTTCACTATGAAAGTTTGTCTGATACTAAAGTCATGTCATATTGGCAGTGCTTTCCACAAGAGTATGTCTACACCTAGCTACTGTTCAGTTTCTAATGAAGCCATTGTCCAGAGCTAGAGATAAGGACTTCTCAGCTCCAATTTTCAAGAAAGATGAACAATACCAGGCCAAATCAGTTGGAGTAAAGGAAGCAGTCTATGGGATCCACGCGTAGAAGCTTTATTTTTATAAAAAGAAGAACCTCATTTCCGCAAAGCTTCTGCTTTTGTAAATGTCTTTTTAAATGCTGCCATTTGACAGGAAAAGCTTTCAGCTTTAGGGTTTTATTTTCAAGACTTCTGACCTCTCACCTACTTTGAATGATTCACTCAGTCTATTCACTGCCCAGGAATGTTGGCTTTGGCAAAGAACCACAAGTCTCTTAAAATAAACACAACCAGGCTTTCATCTCACAGCAATCACTGCTGGCTGCATATTTCACACACTGTACAGCAGGATATGTTAAATTAAAATCATAATCTCTCAAGTGAAATCCAGGGCCTGATTAAGCCATTCGAGAATTACTCTTGCATTAACTTTCAATGAACAGTAAGATCATCAGCCATTAACTCTCCCAAGTAATGGTCACATCCTCTCCCAGTTATCCCAATGCCCAGTAAATAAAATTCACCCAGAAGAATGATATTAGGAATGGAAAAAGTGAATGCCAACAGTCACTTAAATATGTACATCCCAGAGAGGGTACATATTTGAATTACCTTATCAGTCTCAAGTACTTCTCAAAATTTAACTTAAAATTATGCTCAGTCAATGGATCCAATCCATACCTATTAACAATATGTTCACCATTATATTAAATGTTTGGAGTAGATCAAAGAAATATGTGAGACTGAGCCCTTAGGAAATTAAAATGTTCTAGGCAATGAGCAAGATTAATGAATGCAATCAAAAAATAGTAACAGAGGCCAGGTACAGGACAACCCCACAGTGGGAGGAGGGAGGCAGCAAAAGCCTTTCTCTGAGTGAGGTCCAAAGCCTGACCTCCTCCAGCTGTGTACTGCAGAGTAAATCTTTGGACTTGTATAGCATCTTGGTTTCATCATCTATAAAATAGGGGATATTGTTCTCATCTTATTAATCTCCCTGAGTTGTAATGGCTAAGTAAGATAAAGATGAGAAAACCACTATGTATAATACTGCCTATTATGGTCTATGATAAAAACAAGTGATACAATGAAAGAAGTAGGTCCAAGGAGGGTGTCTGTCTCCTAGAGTTGCCTTTAAGTAGTAGTAAAGATATCATTTACATCATTAAGCTGTAAACTTCTTTTTTAAAAAATACTTTATGATCTTTAAGGAGTTGTACAAAGGACTTATCAGTTTATACGTACAATGTATATTGATCAGTATCACCCCTTTCATCATTCTCTGCCCCTCTTTCTCCATCCCCATTTTCATATATATACATTGAGTATGACGACTGCATTCTCTCATTCTTCCTCTCTTCTTTTGTCTACCCCTTCCTCTTACCCTCATCCCCACTTACACCTAAAGTTCCAGCTTCCTGGTATTCTGTTTGTTCGATTGTAATTTAGTTGTTCAAAGGAGCTACATTATTGGAATTCTCCCTTGTATATTCCATACATTAGTTAATGTATGTGTGTACATATGATTATATATGTAATTATAAATTAGAATGAATTTCCACATATGAGAGAAAACGTGTCCTTTGTCTCTCTGGGCCTGACTTATTTCACTTAACAGATTTTTTTCCAATCATTTTCCAATCATTTCTCTGTAAATTACATAATTGTCATTTTTTCTGATGAGTGAGTAAAATTTCATTGTATGTATGTATCTCACATTTCCTTGATCCATTCATCCATTGAAGGACTTCTGGGCTGTCCCCATAACTTGGCTATAGTAAATAGTCTAGAAAAGAACATGGCTGTGCAAGTAGCTTCACTGTATCCTGACTTATACTCTTTTAGATAAACTGGACTGTAAACATCTTAAGGGCCAAAAACATTTCTTTATTCAAATATTTATTTCTTGAGTAGAATCTGGTATTCAGGCCAAGGTTTAATATATTTTTCTTAGATGAATAAATCCTAAGTGAAGTTAGGTTCAATTTGTATATAATATAGTAACTGAGCTTCTTAAACATCTTTTTCATTATATTACCTAAAGAATTAAAAGGGGTTAAAATTCCAAATGCCCTTTGCTCGGTCAGCTTTCTTGAGCATATCCCTGGGCACCACTAAAACGGGCTTTTCTGGGTTTGCCCAAAACATAACCACAAAAAGAGCTTTATTTAACCCTAATGAGAAGATACAATGAAAGGCCCTTTGTGCTTCAGTTTAGCACAGTGGCTAAAACATGGCTGAATGTACACCCAGCTACCCAATTGGATATATATCTCACAGTATCAAAAGCAGAGGAGATAGCTGCCCCAATCTACTAAGAGGGTCATCATCCAGTACATGGTCACATAAGGAGAGGGTCATTTGTGCAGTTATGCACAAGATTCAGTATTTTGCTTAAGAAAACACAAGCCAGACATCGGTGGCTCATGCCTGTGATCTTAGCTTCTCAGGAGGCTGAGATCTGAGGATTATGTTTCCAGGTCAGCCTGGGAAGGAAAGTCCTTGAGACTCTTATCTTGAATTAAGCCCCAAGTAGAGCTGTAACTCAAGTGGTAGAATGCTAGCCTTAATCAACAAAGCTCAGGGACAGTGTCCAGGCCCTGATTTAAGGCCTAGGACCGCATGCACATGCACACACGCACGTGCACACACACACACACACACACACACACACGTATGTGCGTGTGTAAAGACAAAGAAAGAAAGAAAAGGAGAGAGAAAAAGAAAGGAAAGATGACGGAAGGAAGGAAGGGAGGGAGGGAGGGAGGAAGGGAGGGAGAGGGGGAGGGAGGAACGGAGGGAGGGAGGGAGGGCGGGAGGGAGGGAGGAACAAAGGAAGGAAGTAAACACCAACAACAAAAACAACAGTGTTCGGGGTTAAAACTGCTATGATTCCTTCTCCTAAATGAAATCTCCATGGAATGTGCTTCTATTTCCTCTGGGCCATTAGAAAAGGAAACAGATGCACACTGTTTAGGAAATGAAAGTCTTTGGAGAAACAGGAAAACATAAAATACCTTAGAACTGAATGATTTTTCCCATAAGGAAGCATTACCTTCATCAAGGGAAACACAAAGTTGCAAAGACCTTTCCCTTTTAGCAAAGACCTTTCCCTTTTAGCTAGGACCTTTCCCTTTTAGCAATAGGCAAACTACAATGTGGGTCCCCCTGGGGCAACATTGGTCCCCCTAAGGTAACATTGTTTTATGTTGATCTTGTCCTACTAAAGAGCTCATAGCATAAGGAAGCACTCTTGAAGCACATGCTGGTGAGAAGAGAGGTTCAGAGAAGCATGCTTATTTCCCCCACTTCCCTACTTGTGTGCATCTTGTACCTGTCTTTGTGCATCTAAGGGCTTGATACTGCTCTTATTTATTCAATCTGGGGACCTGTGTCCCTGGGTATTTTTCTCTTTTCAATTTCTGCAATGAGGTGATATGATCAGGTCTTCATTCTCTGAGTTTCTACAATAATATTTTATACCTGTTCACAAAAATATAGTAAGATAAGCCAGACACTGGTAGCACATGCCTGTAATTCTAGCTACTCAGGAAGTTGAGATCTGAGGGTAATGATTCAAAACCAGCTCAAGCAGAAAAGTCTGTGAGACTCTTATTTCCAATTAACCACAAAAAACTGGAAGTAGAGTTGTGGCTCAAGTGGTAGAGCACTAGCCCTGAGCACAAAGGCTCAGGAATAGCACCTAGACCAAGTTTAAGCTCCAGGACTGGCAAAAAAAGCATAGTAAGATTGATCTAGAGAGTCACCATATCAACTGGGATCCCAAAAAATAACACAATTCAACTCCGAAGTTTCAAATGAAGAGGTTTTAATAAAGGAATCTCCTACTGAGTTATAAGAACAAACAAGGGATATTGTGCTACTTATAGACTAATATAGCAGGAAACTCTTGACATCTTCAAGCCTGAGAATAAGGGAGAAATGACTCTGTGCCAGTTGGCACACAGAGAAGAAAGGACCACCCAGTGAGAACTGTGGGCCTGGACGATCTTATGCACTGTCTGAGAAGGCACAGCCTTTATCTGTCCTCTTGTCTTCCTGTCTTATGACTGTGCTGATTGAACCCAAACCTGAAGCCTGGAGGTAACAAGAATCTGATGATAACTATTTTCAGGACTCTCCCAGAGCACAGGACACACTAAGGCAGAAAATGGAAAGGAGCAGGAAATCAGTGGAATCGTTTAATGAACATCACCCCATTTGTCAGGAAATAGAAAGACTTGGCAAAAAGTATATTCGGTGAAGTAAGCCAGACCCAAAGAAACACAGGTCCCATGGTTTCCCTTACTTGCAATAACCAGTATATGTCTGAGACAAGCAGAAAAGGTCAGATAAGATGATGTTAAGTGAAATGAACCCCAAGATAGGGACAAAAGTGGGTTTTTCTTCCTTGCTATTGTTTCTAACATATTTATAAGGTACCACGTGATTTTTTTGTTGCTTTGTATGTCCTTCCCCCACAGCATAACCCCTGTTTTCACTGTTTTTGCTGTTGGTATAATTTGGGAAGGGGAAGGAAAAAAAACAAATTGTTTAAATAGGGATACAAGTTGACCCATTGCAAAAATGAGATGTACAATACACTATGTTGAAAAACGAACTTTACAATTTAAGCGGGGATGGGAGGAGTGTAGTTGAGGAGGTGGGAGGGAAGGGATGGTAGGGAAAAAACAAAGGAGCCAACAATGTTTGATAAGAAATGTACTCATTACCTTGCTCATGTAACAGTAACCCCTCTGTACAGCATTTTTACAATAAAAACTTATTAAAAATGCTTAAATCAGTGAATATTATGAGGTTTTCCATGTAAAGACACATATACACACTACTGTGTTTTGAGTATAATAGAGTTCAATGATGGTCCTCAAAGATAAGCAAGACACAAAAGAGTGCAAGGAAACAAAGAGTGCATAGAGTACTAATAAATTAAAAGCTCTTTGTTGTTGCTTTTAATCTTCTATACCAGTTTTTTGGGGGTGATTTTCCTAACTTTTCCTGTGTAGAACTATTCTTTATATTCATCTTGATCCCCTCTGCCCTCACTTCATGCTGAGAATGAACTCAGAAGAGTGAGACTGGACAGGAGAGTTAATCTTGTAAACCTCAATTTCAGTTCTAAATGTGGGGCACAGCCCAGATACCTCCAACTTTCTTCCAACCATAAAATGAAGTAAATGTCTGTTAATTCTTTCTCCTGAAGAATTTTAAAGGAAGTACGGGAGAAAGGGGAAAGGAATAGATGAAAATACATCATGTTGGAAGATGGCAGAGGAGAAGCTGGAGGCTAAACAAGCTCTCACATAGAAAGCAGTTTTAGTGTTCCAGTGAACAGTCCTAGACTAGAAAATGACACCAAGTGTGCCATCACAGTACAAAGAGTTTGGCCAGAGAGGGAAAATCCAGGCGAGGAGACAGATCTGAGCACTTACCGGTAGCCGCGGCTGTGGCAGTGGTGGCTGCAGCGGTGGAGGTGGCAGCTGTAGCCTCCATACCTACAACAGAGAGAGTTTGGGACAAAGGCGCCAGACGGAGCAGATGAGCAGATTCTACTCAACACCAGCAAGAACTGACAGGGAGCAGATATCTTCATCCTGAAGATCGCAGACAAGAGAGGACCCAGGAACCAAGCAAGACTCTGGCTTGAGTACAACCCGGACATCCTCACTCCATCTCAGGAAGCAAAGGAGGGAATGGCCGCCCCTCCCCCATCATCTTTGGCACTGGCAAAGGCTGGGCCAAGCAGCTAGCTCCAACTCAGGCCTTGGAAGAAAACAAAAGACTCATTTAGCAGGTCACAGGAACCTGACCTGACCTGCAAGCACTCAGCTCCACCCAGGGGAAAGTCACCTAGCCCAGGCAGAAGAAGCTCTGCACTCAGAGGAGTGCCTTTCTTCACTGGGTAAGCAGAGCCAGAGGCTGCCCCTCCCTACAGCAGCCTTGACAATCAATTGAAATTCAGTAAACACAAACTCTGAGAATGGCTCCAGGCTGGGCTCTGTGAGTATCTCAGGAGCTAGCCCCTCAGGGAAAAGCTACTGTCTGCTGAAAGGCCTCAACTCTACCTAGAACCTAGCCTCATCACATCATCTCCAAACTAGAGGAAACAGCCATCTCCCTCTTTTGTGATACTCAAAACAGATCTCCCTCCCACTGAAGTAGCCTGGGAGGAGGATCACAAAATCCTGGGTAATGCAGAGCATTATTTCTGCCTGCTCAAACAAACTGACTTAAAGAGCCAATCAAGCCACAGGAAAGCCAAACACCACAAGCAGAACAGAGACTCCACCAAGAGACTAGTTATGGACACAGGGGAGATAG
Organism: Dipodomys ordii; assembly: GCF_000151885.1. NCBI lineage: Eukaryota > Metazoa > Chordata > Mammalia > Rodentia > Heteromyidae > Dipodomys > Dipodomys ordii. Next base: position 1,356,076 of record NW_012267350.1, read on the forward strand.
AGGATCTTCCCATTCCCCCCATCCCCCCAAAAAAACAAAATCAAAGAACTCTTTTTAGTAACTGTTTTAAGATTTTTAATTAAAATTGTTTTCTATTAATCTTTTATTTCGTCTCATAATTTTTATTTTAGGTGTGTAGGTTTGTGTGTGTGTGTGTGTGTGTGTGTGTGTGTGTGTGTGTGTATGTGTTTTAATCTCTTCTGAACTTTTGGTCCTTTATTATATTCTATCCATTTTATTTCTTTTAATTGCTGTTCTGCTCATCCCCAGATATATACCTGTAGTGGATTGTTAGACCTTATCCTCCATTGTGTACATACTTAATCCAGAAATTTATTACTCAATTCACAACCTCTTAGGCTTAACTTCTTTAATAGCAGTATTATCTCTTTATACCTATATACTTTTCAAGTAACTAATTTTAAGAATTTTTACTTTTTAGTTTTTCATGTCTACTTTCTATCCCTCCCCTCTCGCATCCTGTCCATTGCTTCTCTCAATATCATTTCTTTTTTTTAATATCACTTCTTTAAAATTACATAGATTTTAAGTGTTTCACTTTTTTCATTTAAATTTTTGTTTTTCCATTTTTCTTGTTTTTTATTAATCTCTCTCCTATCATTCTGTCCAATCAATTTACCTCTCTGAGATTAGGACTTGGTTATATTCACTCTCCTTTTACCTCTTCAGATCCCTTTAATCCTATTTTCCCCCACATTTCTCCCTAAACCTAATAATTTCTGGTTAGCCAAATCCTTCTTTGCTGTTCTTAGTCCATGAATCCATAATTGTTTAATGTTCAATAGATGGTATCTGTTGAACTAGATTGTATCTGCAACCTTTAGACTGTGCAACTACAGGACTCTGGCAGATGCTTGCCTTAAAATAGTGTTCTAGCACAAAACTGGTGTTATTTTCATACCAAATGGGCAGAACAAACTGGAAAGACACCAGAAAAAATGGCAAGCCGGGATATCTCAACTCCTACTCATGATAATCAGGTGACACAACAGTTAATAAATAATCCAGAGGAGAGTTCCCAAAAAGCTTTACAAACACTACTGTTAAACATGGTGAATGAAGAGATTGAAAACCTGCAAAGGACTCAGTGTGAGAATGATGGGGAGAGAGAGGAGGTAAACCACAGATTAATAAGGGAATCTTGTGATATGAGGAAGCTACTTAAAGATTGATAAAGGAATTGCGTGAGCAGGTTGAACACTCAAAGAGAAATAAAGAAATTGCATGAGCAGGCAGAGAAAAGTCAAAGAGATAGACAGCATTTGCATGAACAGGCTGAGAATAAAGAGAATGTCAGGACTGGCGAGAGCAGGCTGAGAACAGTCAAAGAGAACTACAGGAATTATGTGAATATGAGGAAGCTAATCAAAGAGTAATACAGGAATTGCGAGAGCAGGATGAAGATAGACAAAGATCAATAGAGGCATTCATGGAATCCATAAAGAGACAGCTGAAAGAATTAAGAGAGACCACAAAGGGAATGCTGAATGGGGCCCAACAGAAAGAATAAGAGTAAAAGGAAACCATAACCAATCAACTAAGAGATTTGAAAATAAACATTGATCACCAAATTGAGGAAGTAAAGAAATTCACAGAAGACCTAAAGCAAAGCTCAAACAAAGAATTTGAAGCCATCAAAGCCGACCAATTAGAAGGAAAAGAAATAAAAAACAAAGTAGAAAGTCTTGACAGTATGTTAGACCATGCAGAAGATTGAATCTCAGGGATTGAAGTCAGCCTAGATATTATAGAGAAAGAACATAAAACTATCCAAGACAAATCCAAGAAATAGGATAGATCTATTCAATATTTGGAAGACAACCATCAGAAGGCCTAATCTGAGGATAATGAGTGTAGAGGAACACCTAGATACAGAAGTTAATGGTCTAGAAAATTTGATTAACAGGATCCTAGCAGAGAACTTCCCAAACATGCAAAAAGATAGGCCTATTCAGATACAAGAAGCTTTTAGAAACCCAAATAGACCAGACCAGAACAGGACATCCCACCATCACATTATAATCTGCACAGGATAAATTCAGACCAAGGAAAAGATCCTTAAAGCTGTCAAGGAGCAAAGATCAATCACTTAGAAAGGGAAGCCAATTAAAATCACCTCAGATTTCTCAGCAGAGACAATGAAAGGAAAAAGAGCCTGGAATGATGTATGCAATGCCCTAAAGACAAACAACTACCAACCAAGAATACTGTACCCAGCTAAACTCTCCTTCATAACTGAAGGTCAAATAAAAACCTTCCATAGCAAAGAAAAAGTGAAATAATATATCTCCACCAAACCAGCCCTACAAAAGTTACTTAAAGAACTTCTACACATAGGAAACCAACAAGACCACAATAAAAGCCAAGAAACCACAACCAAACTAAGAATCCAAGAACCATAGGAAGAGCCCAGTTGCCACAGCCCCCAAGAAGGTGGATAACATGGCAGGAACTACCAAACACCTCTCAGTCCTAACTCTCAACATTAACAGGCTTAACACTCAAATTAAGCGACCTAGACTGTCTAGTTGGATCAAAAAGCAAGATCCTTCTATCTGCTGCCTTCAGGAGTCACACCTTGCCCATAAAAACAAAAAAAAATTGAAAGTGAAAGGCTGGAACAATATCTACCAAGCAAATGCCCCCATAAACATGTGAGAGTTGCAATCCTAATATCAGAGAAAATAGACTTCAAATTAAAATTAATGAGAAGACATAAAGAAGATCACTACATACTAAAGGGATCTCTTCTTCAGGAGGACATTACAATTCTAAATATCTATTGGCCAATAGACACATGAAGAAATGCTCAACCTCCCTAGCCATAAAAGAAATGCAAATCAAAACAACATTGAGATATCACCTTACCCCAGGTAGAATGGCAAAAATCAAGAACTCTAACAACAACAGATGCTGGAGGGAATGTGGACAGAAGGGAACCTTACTTCATTGTTGGTGGGAATGTAAACTTGTTCAACCACTTTCAAAGTAATATGGAGGTTCCTCAAAAGACTCCACATAGAGCTCCCCTATGACCAGCAGTCCAACATTTGGGCATTTACCCAAATGTTTACAAACAAGACCACACTGAAGCTACCAGCACAACTATGTTTATTGCAGCATTATTTACCATAGCTAAGATCTGGAACCAACCCAGATGCCCCTCAGTAGATGAATGGATCAAGAAAATGTGGTATATATTCACAATGGAATTCTATGCCTCCATCAGAAAGAATGACATTGCCCCATTTATTAGAAAATGGAAAGACTTGGAAAAAATTATATTAAGTGAAGTAAGCCAAGCCCAAAGAAACATAGGTCCCATGATTTCCCTTATTTGCAATATCTAGTATATGTATGAGTGAAGCAGAAAAGGTCAGATAAGGTTATGTTAGGAAAATGAACCTTAAGATATGTATTTTAAATATTTTTTTCTTTCATGCATTTGTTTCTAACACAATTATAAGATTATTTCTTTGTTGCTTTGTATGTCTCTCCCCCACAGTATAACCCCTGCTTTCACTGTATTTGATGTTGGTATAATTTGTGGAGGGGGAGGGGAAAAACAAGTCGTTTAAATAAGGATACAGGTGGACCTGTTGCAACAATGAGAAGTACAAGTTGTCATGTTGAAAACGAACTTTACAACTTGGGAGGGGGTGGCGGAAGATTGGGTGGGGGGGAAGGGAGGATGAGAAGGAAGGGGAAGGGTAAACAAAGGAGGAGGCTACAATGCTTGATAAGAAATGTACTCACTTTCTTGCCCATGTAATTGTAACCCCTCTGTACAGTATATTCACAATAAAATAAATAAATAAATATCTATTGGCCAAACAACGGAGCACCCAAATTTACCCAACAAACACTACTTTCCCTCAAATCTCACATAGATCCAAAGACATTCATTGTTAATTTTTTCAAAGAACCAACTCTTTGTTTTCTTGATTCTTTCTATGGTTTTTTTTGGATTCTAATTCATTTAATTCTGATTTAATTTTAGTTATGTCGTTCCATCTGCTTGATTGGGGTTCATCTTGCTGCTCTTTTTCAAGGAGGCTCAGATGTCTCATTAAATTGTTGGTTTCAGACCTCTCTAATTTGTTGATGTAGGAACTCAGAGCTATAAACTTGCCTCTAAGTACGGCCTTTGCTGTGTCCCAGAGGAGCTGGTAATTTGTGTGTTCATTTTTGTTGCATATCATGAACATTTGAATTTCCTTCCTAATCTCTTCCATGACCCACTCATGATTCAGCAGTGTGTTGTTCAGCCTCCATGTGTTACAGGACTTTCTTTGGTGGCTTTTGGTGTTGAGTTCTAATTTTATTCCCTTGTAGTCTGAGAGAATGCAAGGTATAACTTCAATGTTTCTGAATTTGGAGAAGTTTTCTTTGTGACCTAAAATGTGGTCTATTTTGGAAAATGTTCCATGTGCTGCTGAGAAAAACGTGTATTCTGATGCTGTTGGGTGAAATATTCGGTAGAGTCTGTTAAATCTAGTTGATCTATGCAATTGTTTAGATCTGTGATTTCTCTGTTGACTCTTTGCTGAGTTGATCTATCTAGTGGGGATAGTGGTGTGATAAAGTCCTCAGCAATTAATGTCTTTGGATCTGTGTGAGATTTGAGGGAAAGTAGTGTTCCTTGAATAAATTTGGGTGCTCCTTTGTTTGGCCAATAAATATTTAGCACTGTAATATCTTCCTGAAGGAGAGATTCCTTAATTAATATGTAGCGACCTCTTTATCTCTTCTCACTAATTTTAATTTGAAGTATATTTTATCTGATATTAGGATTGCCACTCCTGCCTGCTAATGGGTACTATTTGCTTGGTAGATTTTGTTCCAGCCTTTTACTTTCAAAATGTGTTTGTTTTTATGGGCAAGATGTGATTCCTGAAGGCAGCAGACAGTCTATGTCACTTAATTTGAGAGTTAAGTCCGTTAATGTTGAGAGATAGGACTGAGAGGTATTTGGGAGTTCCTGCCATTTTATCCACCTTCTTGGGGGCTGTGGCAACTGGGTTCTTCAAATGGTTCTTGGATTCTCAGTTTGGTTGTGGTTTCTTGGTCTTTATTGTGGTCTTGCTTGTTTTCTATGTGTAGAAGTTCTTTAAGTAACTTTTGTAGGGCTGGTTTGGTGGAGATACATTGTTTCAGTTTTTCTTTGTTATGGAAGGCTTTTATTTGACCTTCAGTTATGAAGGAGAGTTTAGCTGGGTACAGTATTCTTGGTTGGTAGTTGTTTGTCTTTAGGGTCTAGCATACATCATTCCAGGCTCTTCTTCCTTTCATTGTCTCTGCTGAGAAATCTGAGGTGATTTTAATTGGCTTCCCTTTCTAGGTGATTGATCTTTGCTCCTTGACAGCTTTAAGGATCTTTTCCTTGGTCTGAATTTATCCTGTGCAGATTATAATGTGATGGTGGGATGTCCTGTTCTGGTCTGGTCTATTTGGGGTTCTAAAAACTTCTTGTATCTGAATAGGCCTATCTTTTTGCATGTTTGGAAAGTTTTCTGCAAGGATCCTATTAAACAGATTTCCTAGACCATTAACTTCTGTCTCTAGGTGTTCCTCTACAACCAGTATCCTTCTGATAGTGTCTTCCAAGTGTTGGATAGATCTATTCGATTTGTCTTGGATAGTTTTATATTCTTTCTCTATAATATCTAGGCTGTCTTCAATCCCTGAGCTTCAATCTTCTGCATGGTCTAACATACTGTCAAGACTTTCTACTTTGTTTTTTATTTCTTTTCCTTCTAATTGGTCGGCTTTGATGGCTTCAAATTCTTTGTTGTAGCTTTGTTTTAGATCTTGGATGAACTCTTTCCTTCCTTAATTTGGTGTTCAGTGTCTATTCTCAAATCTCTTAGTTGATTGGTTATGGTTTCCTTTTACTCCCATTCCTTCTATTGGGCTCCATTCAGCATTCCCTTTGTGGTCTCTCTTAATTCTTTCAGCTGTCTCTTTATGGATTCCATGAATGCCTCTATTGATCTTTGTCTATCTTCATCCTGCTCTCACAATTCCCGTATTTCTCTTTGATTAGCTTCCTCATGTTCACACAATTCCTGTCATTCTCTTTGAGTGTTCTCAGCCTGCTCACGCCATTCCTGACTTTCTCTTTGTCTGTTCTCAGCCTGCTCAGGCAATTCCTGCCTATCTCTTTGACTTTTCTCTGCCTGCTCATGCAATTTCTTTATTTCTCTTTGAGTGTTCTCAACTGCTCATGCAATTCCTGTATCAATCTTTGAGTAGCTTCCTCATGGTCATGAGATTCCTGTATTAAACTTTAGTTTGCCTCCTCTCTCTCCCTATCACACTCACATAGTCCTTTGCAGGTTTTCAATCTTTTCATTCACCATGTTTACCAGTATTGTTTCTAGAGCTTTTTGTGAGCTCTCCTCTGGAATATTCATTATCTGTTCTGTCACTTGATTATCATGAGTGGAAGTTGAGATACCCGGACTTGTCATTTTTCTTGTGTTTTCCGGCTTGTTCTGCCCATTTGGTATGAAAGTAACACCATTTTTGTGCTAGAACACTATTTTAAGGCAAGCATCAACCAAAGTCCTGTAGTTGCATAGTCAAAAGGCTGCAGATACAATCTAGTTCAACAGATACAGTCTATTCAACATCAAACAACTATGTATTAATGGGCTAAGAACAGCAAAGAAGAATTTTGCAAACCAGAAATTATTAGGTTTAGGGAGAAATGTGGGGAAAAACAGGATTAGAGGGATATGGAATTGTAAAAGAATAATGAAACTAACCAAGTCCTAATCTCAAAGAGGGAAATGGATTGGATAGAATGATATGAGACAAAGAAAAACAAGAGATAAGAAAAAATGGAAAAACAAAAATTTAAATTTAAAAAGTGAAAATTAAAAATTATCTAATTTTAAAGGTGAAATTAAGAGAAGAATGGAGATAGGATGCGAGGAGAGGAGGGATAGAAAGGAGACATGAAAAAAAACTAAAAAATAAAAATTCTTTAAAAATTACATAGGTATAAAGAGATAATACTTTTATTAAGGAATTTAAGCCTAAGAGGTTTTGAATTGAGTAATAAATTTCTGGATTAAGTATGTACACAATCGGGGATAAGGTCCAATAATCAACAATGGGTATAGCTGAGGATGCACAGAACAGCAATTAAGTCATGCAAAAAAAGAATGAAAGAGAAGAAACAATGAAAAGAATGAGAAAAAAAAGGACCAAGAGGTGAGTAGAGATTTTTTTAAAAGCACACACACACACACACACACACACACACACACACCTAAAATAAAAATTGTAAGAGAAAAAAGGATTAATAGAAAACAATTTTTTTAAAAAATTAAAAATTAAATTAAAGGTACAAAAAAAGAGTTCTTTGATTGGAGGGGGTGCAGGTGGATGGGAAGATCCTGTATCTCCCTTGTCTCCTAACCAGTCTCTTGGTGGAATATCTGGTCTGATTGTGGTGTTTGGTTTTCCTGTGGCTTGGTTTCTTAAGTCAGTTTGTTTGAGCAGGCAGAAATAATGCTCTGCTTTACCCAGGATTTTGTGATCCTCCTCCCAGGCTACTTCAGTGGGAGGGAGATCTGTTTTGAGTATCACAAAAGAGGGAGATGGCTGTTTCCTCTAGTTTGGAGATGATGTGATGAGGCTAGGTTCTAGGTAGAGTTGAGGCCTTTCAGCAGACAGTAGCTTTTCCCTGAGGGGCTAGCTCCTGAGATACTCACAGAGCCCAGCCTGGAGCCATTCTCAGAGTTTGTGTTTACTGAATTTCAATTGATTGTCAAGGCTGCTGTAGGGAGGGGCAGCCTCTGGCTCTGCTTACCCAGTGAAGAAAGGCACTCCTCTGAGTGCAGAGCTTCTTCTGCCTGGGCTAGGTGACTTTCCCCTGGGTGGAGCTGAGTGCTTGCAGGTCAGGTCAGGTTCTTGTGACCTGCTAAATGAGTCTTTTGTTTTCTTCCAAGGCCTGAGTTGGAGGCAGCTCCTCCGCCAGGCCTTTGTCAGTATCAAAGATGGAGATATCCGGTAGTGGAATCGGAGGGGTGGCCTTCCCTCCTCTGCACCCTGAGAAGGAGTGAGGATGTCAGGGTTCTACTCATGCCAGAGTCTTTGTTCCTGGGTCCTCTCTGGTGTGCAATCTTCAGGATGAAGATATCTGCTCCCTGTCAGTTCTTGCTGGTGTTGAGTAGAATCCGCTTAGACAAGCGGATTTGTCCCTGACTTTCTGTGTTGTAGGTATGGCTGCTATGGCCATCGATGCTGCCGCTGCCACTGCCACAGCCGCGGCTATCAGCAAGTGCTCAGATCTGTCTCCTTGCTTGGATTTTCCCTCTCTGGCCAAACTCTCTGTACTGTGATGGCACACTGTGTATTTCTCTGACCTGGAACTGATCACTGGAACACTAAAACTGCTTTCTATGTGAGAGCTTGTTTAGCCTCCAGCTTCTCCTCTGCCATCTTCCTGGAACTCTGGTTTTTTCTTTCTTGCTATTGTTTCTACCCTATTTATAATGTCCCATGTGATTTTTTTCTGTTTCTTAGTATGTTCCTCCCCCACGGTATAACCCCTGTTTTCACTGTATCTGATGTCAGTCTCCTGCATCTTGTATATACAGTTCTCTAATTTGGGGAGGGGAAGGGAAAAAACAAAATGCTTAAACAGGGATACAGATTGACCTATTGTAACAATGAGATGTACAAGACACTATGTTGCAAAACGAACTTTACAATTTAGATGGGGGGGGATTGTAGTTTTGGAAATGGGAGGCAAGGGATTGTAGGGGAAAAACAAAGGAGGCAGCAATAATGCTTGATCGAAAATGTGTTCATTACCTTGCTCATGTAACTGTAATCCCTGTGTACAGTATTTGTACAATAAAAACGTATTAATATAAAAAAAGAATATTACTATTCTTTCCTATGAATCCTTGAATACCTTTAATATCCCATTGTCAGAGACATTCTCTGGGCATTCATAAGAGGTCATCCTGAAGTTTTACCATGCTTGTTTTTCCTCATTCCCACTAATTTGGTTAAAAGATGCTTGGCATGAGCCTTCAGCATATCTGATACTTTCCTACTCACATTGTGGGCTCTTGTGCATAATAGCTGGGCATCAAGTATGAGTGCCCATCATATTTTGTGAATGAATGAAATTTTTGTACCTCTTCCAAACAACAGGTTCCCTTGGGATCAGGAATTTTGTTACTCTAAGTAGATTTTTCGCACCTCAGGTTACCAATTCGAGATTATCAATAAAGAAATGGTCTGGCTATGGTGGTACATGCTCATAGAATGAGGCAGGAAGGTGACAAGTTCAAGGCCATCCTGGGCTACACCTTTCTGGGCACTGGGTGGTTCATGCTTATAATCCTAGCTACTCAGGAGGCTGAGATCTGAGTAATGCAGTTCAAAGCCAGCTTGGACAGTAAAATCTGTGAGACTCTTATGTTCAGTTAACCACCAAAAAGCCAGAAGTGGAGATGTGACTTAAGTGGTAGAGTGCTGGTCTTGAGCAAAAGAACTCATAGGTGTTGCCCACACCCTGAGTTCAAGCCCCAAGACCAGTATAATAAAAAAGAATGAGTGTTGTTGTATGGCTACAAAAGGTGCTCAAGTATTCATCTACAGGCAGTCACTGGAGTACCATGGTTCAACTTATGATTTCCTGATTTTACAACAATATGAAAATTATACACATTCAAAAGAAACTGTACTTCAAAATTTGAATTTGGATCTTTTCCTAGGATGGTGTTATTTTGTCCTATTCTTTTAAGATTCCAGCTGGTGGCAACTAGATATAGTACCCAAACACCCTGCCATTATGGGGGGAAACCAGTGATGCGCTCTAAGGCTGTGTTACTAAGCTAGGTATGCAGCAGGGTAGTGTGTTAAGTGTATTTTCCACTTAGACTATTACAAACTTCAATGGACTCATCAGAGGATGATTGCCCCATTGTAAGTCAAATATATTTTTATTTCCAAAAATATTTATGGAAATAGGTGTGAGGATTATGATAGGTGCTCAACATAGAATCAAAACCAGAAAAAGAAAGAAGTATTTACTAGACACTTATACAAAGAAACAAAATAATACAAGTAGAAATTTAAACTATTAAACAGACAAGGTTTAGACAGTTACATAATGTCAGTGCTGGTATGTATGTGAGGATCTGGGATTCCTTATGTAGTAATAGTGGAAGTCTAAATTGGTTCAATCATTCTGGAATGACTTAGTATTTGTTCTGGAGCTGTGAGTAAAGGGGAATGAGTTGATTAACTATCATCTGTCACAACAAAGTGAACTTGACTCAAATGGAGTACAATGTTTGATGTGGTCTTGACCCTTCTAACATCAAATCCAGCCTTTTTCAGCATTCAGTTACAGTATTTGGTGCCAATAAGCAGTCTGTCTTCCTTCCTTGAAGAATAAATAGTGTCTGGGGTCATACACTGTCTGTTCCACCTCAATGAAGAGAACCAAATGTCCCAATGCTTTGACACCCTCAAATCAGTTCAATACTGACTATAGATATGCAAGAGTATCTCAAATAAAAATTTCATTTTATACTGGGTGCTGGTGGCTCACACCTGTAATCCTAGTTAGTCAAAAGGCTGAAATCTGAGATCACTGTTCAAAGCTAGCCCACGCAGGAAAGTCTGTGAAACTCATATCTCCAATTAACTACAAAAAGCTGAAAGCGGAGCTGTGGCTCAAATAGTAGAGTGCTAGCCTTGAGCAGAAATGCTCAGGGACAGTGCCCGACCCTGGGTTCAAACCCCAGAACTAGCAAACACACACACACACACACACATACACAAAAGTATATAATCAAAGTAGCTGTACTTATGTTCTATGGTCTATTATTCTAAAATCATTTGTTGTGTGGAGACTGTAGGGATATGGATACACAAAACATATTCCTCACAGTACAGCCTGCATTACAAAAACAAACATCTAGCCAGAAGAGAATGGGAAGATGCGGTGGATGTGCTACATGTAGATGGCCCAGTAGTTGGAAATAGAGGACTAACATAATAGTTCAACACATTATATGGCTCATGAGCTAACTCTGGTCTCCCTCCCATTTTTGTTTTATGTACACATAACATTTTATTGGAATATGGCCATGTCCAAATGGTTACATTATTTACTTATGACTGTTTCTACACTACCACAGTACAGATGAGTAACAACATAGACTACGTGATCTAAGTATATTTAATACCTGATACATAGCAAAAAATAATTATTGGTCTCTGGGCAGAACTCTATGGCTATATCTTAAAAACTTGATACTGGTTCAAAAAAGAGAAACAATGTGTGTGTGTGTGTGTGTGTGTGTGTGTGTGTGTGTGTGCATGAATGTATGTATGAGAGAGAGAGAGAGAGACTGACATAGAGACAGAGAGAAATAGGCAAAGAGAGACAGATTAGAGCATTGCTTATGTGACTTGGGGGGGGGGTTGTCCTGGAGTTTGAACTCAGAGCCTTATACTTGTTAGGCATGTGCTGTACCAGTTGAGTCATGCTTTCAATCCCTTTAGTTTTAGTTTGTTTTTTTAGGTAAAGTTCTATGTTTTGCTTAGGGCATAGCTGGGGTTATAGATATGCTCCACCTTGCCCAGTTTATTGATTGATATTGGAATATCACTTTTTGCCCAAGCTGGTCTCAAAATACAATCCTCCTCATCACTGCTTCTCTGCTGCTTTTCTTAAGTAAATACATCTCAAATTGTTGCAGACCTTGTGCTTTTCAGAGATATGAAATAAGTGGTTCGGAAGGTAGGAAAATAGTAGAGAATATCAACAACACCCAAAAATATAGCAAAAACATCAATACAACTAACAAATCTCTAGCTAGAATGATCAAGAAAAATAGAAAAATTTCAAATTACTAAAACCTGGGGAAAATCCTATATAAATTTAGAAAATTTTAAACAAATATTATGAACAACTATATATGAACAAATCAGACTGCATAAATGAAATGTGTGAATTTTTAGAAAAATACAAACCACTGATACCAACTCAAGAAAAATGTAAAATCTTAATGGATTTATAAAGAAAAAAATTGGTAATTAATAATTCCCCATAAAGGAAAACTCAGCCCAGGTGGCTTCACTACTGAATTCTACCAAACATTTTAAAAAAAGAATACAAATCACAAATAAACTCTTCCTCAGAAGATAAGATAATATTTTGAAAGTCCATCTTTGAAGCCAGTATTATTTTGATAACAAAACAAAAATACTATAAGAATAGAAAACTACAAACCAGGGCTGGGAAGGTGACTCAGTGGTAGAGCGCTTGCCTTGCATGCATGAGGCCCTGGGTTCGATTCCTCAGCACCACATAAGCAAAAAGAAAAAAGCCAGCCTTCAGCTGAAGAGCTGAGGGATAGTGCCCAGGCCCTGAGTTCAGGCCCCACAACCGGACTCTCCCCCACAAAAAAAGAAAACTACAAACCAATATCCCAGCCATATGTTTAAATGTTTATATACTTTGATGAAGTCGAATTTATTATTATAAGAATGCAAAGTCACTGCCTGAACAACTGAGTCTGTACATGCAAAATGATTACTTTGGATCTGTTCTTCAACTATATGCCAATATTAACTAAAGATAGGCCATAGACCTAAATGTAAGACCCAAACACTATAAAACTGGATTTTATAATTGATTTTCAGTTGTGATAGTAAAACCACAAACAACCAAAGTGGGTGAAAAGTAAATTTGATTTCAGGAAAATCTGAAACTTTTGTACCTCAAAGGACACTGTTAAAAAATGAAGAGATTCATAAATCTAGTAAATGATTTGTATCTAGAATGAAAAGCCCCTAAAACTAATGTTAAAAATCATATAATTTTAAATAATTGCCAAAATATTTGAGTAGGCATTTCTCCAAAGAAGTACAAATAGCCAACAAGTACATGCAAGATATTCAATAGCATTAGTTACTAGAGAAATCAAAGTAAAAAGTACAATAAGAGATTACCCTACATGAACTCTGATGGCTTCTATAAAAAATGACCAGGGCCGGTGGCATTACTTAGGTGGTAGAACATCTGCCTAAAGAGCACAAGTCCATGAATTGAAAGCCCAGTACCACCAAAACCAACCACGCAATCAAACAAACAACAACATCCATAAAAGATGTATTGGCAAGGTTCTGAGAAAGTGGAGCTCTCCATTATGAGATTATAGAATGGGATGGAAAATTTGGAAATGTTTTTCATATATGTTGCCAGTCTTAGGGCTTGAACTCGGGGCCTGGGCACTGTCCCTGAGTATTTTTTCTCAAGGCTAGCACTCTATCACTTGAACCACAGTTCCACTTTTGGGTTTTGGGTGGTGAACTGGACATAAGTGTCTCATGGAATTTCCTGACTGGGCTGGCTTTGGACTGTCATCCTCAGATCTCAGCCTCCTGAGTAGCTAGGATTACAAGTGTGAACCACCAATGCTCAGCTTTGGAAGACAGTTGTTTTTTTTTTTTTTAATTTTCTCAAAATCTTCAACATAGAGCTAATATAGGACTCAGAAATTCTACTTCTAGGTTACATGTTCAAAGGAAATGGAGGCATATGTCCACACAACTTTCACATGAATATTCATAGTAACACCAATGGTAAAAAAAAGGGAAATGATTGGGTGGGGAGGGGCGGGGGGGGGGGCTGGGAAGGGATGTGAAGGGTAAACAAAGGAGGCTGCAATGCTTGATAAGAAATGTACTCATTATCTTGACCATGTAATTGTAACCCCTCTGTACAGTATGTTCACAAAAAATAAAAATAAAAAAGGGAAATGAGGGGCTGGGAAGATGGCTCAGTGGTAGAGTGCTTGCCTTGCATGCATGAGGCCCTGGGTTCGATTCCCCAGCACCACATAAGAAAAAAAGCCGGAAGTGGCGCTATAGCTCAAGTGGTAGAGCGCTAGCCTTGAGCTGAAGAGCTGAGGGACAGCACCCAGACCCAGAGTTCAGGCCCCATGACCGGAACCAAAAAAAAAAAAAAGGGAAATGACTCGATATCTATCAACTGATGGTAATCAATTTCATTGAAAAGCATCCAGCTATAAAAATATTGAATTCATACAAGGCTTGACAAAATTATGCTAAGTAAAAGAAGCCAGTCACCAAGGATCACATGCATGATTTTTCTTATATTTAATACTTAGAAGTATAGAGTCAAAAAGCAAAGCACAATGGTGAGTGACTGCTAATGTATACATGGTTTCGTTTTCAAGTGATAAAAAATTATAAAATTAGATAGTCATGATGGTTGAATATGTCTATAAATATACTAAAACCAAGTGGAAGAGTGAACCATATAATTTAAAGGGTAAACTTTACAACATGCAAATTATACCTCACACAAATGCTATTAAAATATCTGATAGTGTCTCCAAATTCCTCATTTCAGTGAATGGCCAAATGATTTATCCATTTATGCATGCAAGTATCCTTTCTTAACAGATCTTGTCCCTATGATTTTTTTCAATTTATCATTTTATTCCTACCAATTTCTTCTCCATATATCACCAGACATCCTTAGTTTATCTATCAGTACCTCCCCATCCTCCATTATCTCTTGCTTTAAGTATTCACTAGCCAATTAATTAAGATATCATGACTCATTTTGCTTTTCATATACTTTTTAAACTGATCAACACAATTTATTGAGAAGAAAATCTTTTCCCTATCAAAATAAAAATCCAATTGTACTGTGAGGACAAAACTCAGCTTGAGATTCAAAATTTTTTCTGACGGGCACATTTTAACTGGAATCAAAGAGTTATAGTAAATTTGTGTATATAGTCCTTTATTGCCTAGGACTGGTAATGAGTCCTCTTGTCTGGAAAGAGAATGGAAAATCTTAAAAAGGTAATTGTTATTAAACTCATTCCACACCTGAATAGTTATGAGCAACATTTCTTGCTAACAGTTACATTCAAGGTCTCCCCCAAGCTGAAAATTTATGCTTGTAATCCTAGTTACTCGGCAAGAGGAAAATGGTAGGATTTTGGTTCAGGGATAATCGGGGCAAAAAAAATTGGTAGAGCTCATCTCAGCAAATAGTTGGGTTCATACTTATCATCTAAGCTATAGGGGAAGCATAAGTAGGAGGATCACAGTTGGAGGATGGCACAGACACAAACATATTCAAAAATAAGTAAGACAAAAAGGGCTGAGGACATGTCTTAAGTGGTAGAACATCTGCCTAGCATGTGCACAGCCCTGATTTCAGGTTCTAATATGGTAAATAAAAAAGATCTCAGGATTGGAGCATGGCTCAAGTGATAGAAAGCCAGACAATGAGCAAATGAGTCAGATATCAAGTTTGAGCCCTGGTCTCAGACAAATAAAAAAATACCTCCCCCAAAACTGATACAAATTACATCTACTCCTAATATTAAAAAAAAAGTTATATCTACTCCTAAATAGCGAAGTATTTGTTATGCTGAAGATGACCTTCCAAAGAGATGAGTGTTGACAAGCCATTGAATAAAAAGTGCTTGGATGACCTTGGGTTATTGGGATGTAGGTCAACTGTTAGGGCTGTTTTTCCCCCTCAGTTCAAGATTGCAAAAACAAATAGAATTGATTTTTCTTTTATGTATGGTTTTAGAGGGTTTTTTTCCTGCACTAACATCAGATGCCTTACAAGAAACTCCTTCTGTATCATGGATCACATAAGTCAATTGTTTCTTATGTCTGATCTCTGGTTCTCATGAGACCCTGAAAGACACAAATGGTCTTCTATCCATTCTCCTATGCTCACCAGTATTGTCCCCCACAACCAGTCATGACTAAATCCTTCTTCCTGTATTTGCTTACATCCTTAAAAATATATTCTCATTATATACACAAAGTTTTTGAGCAAGTCTACTCTTCTTGACATCAACTGTCCTGTTGAATTCCCCTAACTCAATTCTTCATCACTTCCTTCTTTGCTTTTAATGCTTCACACAGTTACCATCAACTTATCCTGTTGATTCAAGCCTCTGGGCCTTTAATTGTAATACTCTCCTTGCCTTCACTCATTGCCCCCACCTTCATTTCTCTTCTGGAGGTGAAATCAAAACCTTCAAGGACCTATTAATCATTTGCAAGCTTTCCTATGATTCAGATGACTAAATATACATACTTCTATAACACACTTCTATACGTACTTCTATAACCACAAATGCTACATGATATCAGAGATCTGTTATTTATATTCTGTGCTCAGTTGATTTATATTTTTCTTATTATTATTATCTTTAAGTAGTCATGCAAAGGAGTTGCCACTTAATAAAGCAGTTCTTTCATGTAATTTCCACCTCTTGTTTTCTCTGATCCTCCAGTATTGAGCACAATGTCTGGAACATTGTGATGGTTCACTCCATGGATGTTGAATGCACCTGGACCTCAGTCATTCAAGAAAAAGATTAAATTGCTCAGAAGTCCTTGCAACTGGGACTGGCAATCAAGTAGGTTGAGTATTACACAGATCACTAAGGCTGTCAGCATTGGCTTGGGATCCATGTTGGCCCTGGCAACCACTAATTCAAGAGGCATAGAGTGGAGTTAAAAGTCAAAAGTTTGTCCAGTAGAAAGTTTGGTACAAAGCGTTGTATAAAAGTTTATACACAGGCACTCAACTCAGACTCAAAGCTTTCTTTGTCATGTGCTTCTTTCTAAAATTGAATAAATAATTTTTACAAGGCAACTGAATGTCCTGCATCTCATGTTTTTCTTAAGCCACCAGAACACTGTATGACACATCTTCCAAATAACTGTGGTGTTCTGAGGAAGTACTTTAAAAAACCCAGCCTAGCCAACAAGAGCAATCAGGGATCTGGTTGTTTGTGAGTATTAAAACAAATTAAAATTGCAGTGGTCAGTGAGTGTAGAATCATACCACACTAGCTCATTGGCCCTTTTAAAATACAGATATGTAGCTCATAAACTGCATTGGAAAAATCTTTGATACAAGATCTCATTAAAACTTTGAAAACTTCAGCAACAATTTATAAAACATCATCCCAAATAACACACTTAGAACTAACTGTGCTTAACAACAACAACAAAATCTTTGTAGACATCATAGCTCAATTATTATTCTCATTGTTGTTGGTAGTTTACAATAATTAAGTCATTACCTAACAGAGCATCTGGGAGTTAAAAAGGAGCAAAGATTTTTGGCTGGCTTTCTCTGTTTGTATCTCTGTTGTGTATGTTTCATGGCTTTCTCTGCTCTGCTATGTGTCCCAGAGGCCCTTTGCATGACATTACCCAAATTTCCTTTCTAGTTGACTTCTGTTTGAGGTATGCTTATGAAAAGTTTCATAGGGGAATCAAAGAGATGTTGGAGATGTTGGATATTTCCCCCTCACTTTTGGGGCATATCAATACAAATTTTTCACATGGCTGTGTTCCCACCATGCTATAGCTCCTATTGGGAAGTTTCTAGCTCAGTCTTCTATGACTCTAATAATTTGGCTTTCTATCCTTACTTCTTCAGGCCTAAGAGCAATGATGGTTTTCCTCCAACACCAATCTCTGCATGCTTTGTTGGGTTTTATTAATCAATACCTTGGTAATTAGTCCTTTAATTAATGTCTTTTATTTGATTTGTTTTATTGAATAGTATTGCCTGTCAGAATCCTAACTGACATGAGATGAAGTTAGTGTATTTATTGTCTATTTCATATCATAATCTTAATATAATCTCCTATTTCTCATGGCAAGCATTGAATTAAAGTAGAAAAACAGCAAAACCATTTGTTGTGACTCATTAACAGATTTATAATTCACAAAGGAGTTACCAATGAAGCTTAAGAATACAAAATACCACTGTGAAGCCATTTTAAAAACTTACTCACTAGGAAGTGGTGCTGTGGCTCAAGTGGTAGAGCGCTCGCCTTGAGCTAGGGACAGCGTCCAGGCCCAGAGTTCAAGCCCCATGACCGACAAAAAAAAAATCTCACTCACTAGAGAGATCCATGAGTACAGTGGGGAAAACTTGTCAGAGTTTGAAATCAAGGGATGCATTCAAAAGAAGAAAATCTAACATTAACAAGATACAAAGCAAATAAATGGCAGTCTTTACCTAAAGCATGTACTTTGATTAGACTGCAATAACTATTTGTTTCTTCCTACACTGTTATTTATCTAACAAAATTCAAATAACTGCTTCTTTAAGGCGACCAGAAGATTAAGTATTATAGTGAGCTCAATCACATTAGGCCTAAGAAAAGTGGGTAAGAAGATAGACTCAGGAAAGGGAGCCTCGGGAAAACCAAAGAAAAGACAAAAAGCTAAAAAAAAAAATGGAAGAAAACATGGATTACTAGTAGTGTCCAAGACAGTTGAAAACTAAGAAGAAATGTATCAAAAATATAGTCAGAGTTTGGAAAAGGTCCAGACTAAAGAAAAAATCTGAGTAATAGATACTAGTCAAGGCATATGAAAGACAACTTTAAGAAAGCACTGTACACCAGATCCTTGCTTTATTCCATCAGATTTTATACCTAAATGTTCCGTAACATACATATGATGAGGTTATATCACAAGATAAAAATACCATAGGCTGAAAATGTATTCAATTTACTAATTGAAGGTAAATTCTAACCTTCCAAGTATTATAGCTAAGCCATACAGTATATTGTAGACTATTGTAGTTCACCCCAATGATTACCTGGCTGAACTATTCTGAAGACTATAATACTAGTTATCTCTTTTGCAGGAAAAGATCAAAATTAGACATTTCAAAGGTGTTTAATTAGAGATAAGAATCTCACAGACTTTCCTGTCCGTGCTGTCTTCCAACCATGATCCTCAGATCTCAGCCTCCTAAATAGCTAAGATTACAGGAATAAACCATGGGTATCTGGCTGAAAGAGATATTTTAATACCTTGAAAGATCAATACAGGTTGACTCATTCAATAAATAATATTTTCAGAATTTTTGTTTATTTTGAGCTTATTTGGACCAGGGTTTATAATTTTGGGTAGATACAGATACAAATTGTTTTGTAACAACATCTTTTAAAAAGTATGAGTAGTCACTTAAAATTGTAGAACTAGTATTTTTAAAAATACAAACTACTCAATATTTATGCTTTTAGCCAAAATAAAGTGCCAGATTAATTTCCCACTCAAAATAAACAACTAATGAGTAAAATACATAAATGAATATTTTCACACACACACACAATTATAGAGACCAAGGTCTGTCATCCACAAGCTGAAGACCCAAGAAGTACATTGGTAAACAGATATAATTCATTCTGTGTCTAAAGACCTGAGAATTTAGCCAAAAGGGACAGTAGTGTGAGTCCCAAATAAAGTTTGAGGACTTGAGAAGAACTAGGAGTATTGATGTCTGAGAATAAAAAAAATCAATGCTTATGCTCAAACACACAGAGTATATTTACCCTTTCTTCCCTTTTTGTTCAATGTTGCCCACCCACATTGATAAAAGAGAATTTTTTTACTTAGCTTACTGAATCAAGTACTATGGAATCAGAAGTATACTCACAAACACACCAGGAAATAATTTTTTATCAGCTATTTGAGCATTCATTAACCTACTTCAAGCCTGCACATCAAATTGACCATCATAGAGAGCTCTATGATGGCCCAAGTTTAGCGCTTTCAAAGGATTCCAGACCTTAGGGCTAGAGAATTTAAGTAGAACCTAGCAGACTACTTATGTTAAGGACACAGATCTGAGAATCTAGCAATACAAAAGCAGCCATTGTTCACATGATGGAGTACCAGAGAGAAGAGTGATGCACACAGAGAAAAACATGAAGATCTGAGAAGGTTCCTTTCAGGTATTTAGCTTGGTACTGATTAGTAAATATACAAAAGGAAACTGCCTAACTCTGGGAAAGAAATCAGCCAAAAAAATTACAAGTCTTACCACAAATAAACACCATGCAGCACACACTAATTAGCATGATTCGGCCATCCCACAATGTATACATATTTAAAATGGCATGTTTTCTATTATGCATATACACAAGTGTGATTTGTCAATAAAATGGGGAGAAGGAGAAGGAAAAGGAAGAAAAGGAGACAAGAATTATAGGGAACAAAACCTGGTTTCCACACAAGGCTGGGAAATTTGCTCCTACTAATCAGACTCAAAACTTCACAATTCACATAGAGAACTGAGTGTTGTGCCTCAGCAGTGGGAAATGATTGGCTTTAGTTGCATTTAACTCTGGTCTTGCCTAAACAGGCTCAAAAGCAAGACTTGAAAGGATTAAACTATTTTAAATTAATTTTATTGGATCCTAGAAAACACATATCAATGATATTTATAAGAATAAAAAGTAAGAGAAGGGGTGGGTGAGAAGGTTGAAAGGGGTGACATTGGCAAAGATGCTCCATGTTCATAAGCTGCTTTGGTGAATGGCAATTCTTTTGTACAACTACTTTAAGATAATAGAAATATTTTTTTAAAAACCAGTTATATCAAACATAAAAAACACACATTGAGGCTGGGAAGATGGCTCAATGGTAGAGTGCTTGCCTTGCATGCATTAAGCCCTGGGTTCGATTCCTCAGCACCACATAAAACAGAAAAAGCCAGAAGTAGCACTGTGGTTCAAGTGGTAGAGTGCTAGTCTTGAGCTGAAGAGCTGAGGGACAGCACCCAGGCCAAGAGTTCAAGCCCCACAACGGACCAAACAAAACACACACACACACACACACACACACACACACACACACACATTTATCAATCATTAGATATATTTTGTTGTTATAAAATTTTTGAAATAATTTTAAAATTATGTTTTATTTATTGTGGATAAAATATCCTGTGTGTTCTTATGATTTAATTCTAATCATATGCAAATACTTACAAACTGAATATCAGCCAACTGGTTACCATATTGTAATATCATTAAGTTGTGTAAAGATGTACTCATACATTTATTACTTTTAATTTTACAGCTTATTTTCATTTTTGGGAAAAAAGTTATAACAATATTCCATATCTTCAAAATGGTTGACATAGAAGATATGAAATTTACTACAGGTATGATGGAAAGTACATGAATAAGAATAAATCTCATAAAAGATGCTGATGAACTTGAACTTTGTGTTACAGTAGGAAGCACACAAAAGTAAATAGATATATTAGGGGAGAAAATGAACTCAGTATCATTAATAAATGGAACAACTTAAAACAGCTTTTAATATCTATGCAGTTGAGGCCTAATGAAGGGGAAGGGGTGCAGAAAAAAATGTTCAAAGAAACAAACAAAACTTTTAGAAATCTTATAAAAATGTTATACTTTTAGATCTAAGAACTTCAACAAACTCTAATACCATGATTTTAAATAAAACTATATTAAAATATTTTATAATAAATTTTTATTGAAACCAGTGATAAAGGAGAATCTTAAGTTTCCACAACAAAAGGATACATTATATATGAAAGAACAAAGATAAAGATAGTAACAAGTTTTGTGTTTAGAAACAATACAAATCAGGAGACAGTAGAATATTTTTATTGTAACAACAAAAAAAAAGAACTGGAAGCTTAAATTCCACAACTAATGAAAACATCATTTACACATGCAAAAGCCAAAAAAAAATCACCATGAGACTGATTTATAAGAATAATGTAGGAAGTCCTTAAAGCAAAAAGAAAATGATGCTGGGGAAAATATGGAACTACACAAGAGATAAAAAACAGAGATATGCTGACTACTTGAGTAAATACATATCATTTAAATTTATATTTCTTTAAAAAATCATTAAGGTCTCCTTAAAAGATAATTCAACCAATTAAGAAACCCAAAGGACCAAAGACTTATAAGTAAAATACATGAAAACAATAGCATAAAGGTCAGGAGGAAGGAATGAAAGTATATTTAAGGTCTTTATAATATACATGAAACAGTATAGTAGCACAGAGGGGCAGATTATGACAAATTAAAACAAGTGCTATAAACCCAAGACAACTAACATAATAAATATTGAAACAAAATGGAATCACTTTATAAAATCAATTAATTGAAAGGAAGTTAAAAAAACAAGTGAGAAAGCAGCAAAGCATAGATAGGACAAATAGAAAATATGGCAGATTTAAACCGAACCTATATTAATAATTATGTGCTACTTACAAGATATGAACACCCTAGTGAAGGTAGAGATTTTTGGATTGAGTGAAAAGGTGAATACCAAGTGTATACTTTCTATAATGCTGTAAACAGTTTCAAACTGATACAAATTGACATACCACTCTAACACAAATGAAAAGAAAACTGAAGTGATTACATTAATACTAGAAAATGGATTTCTACATGAAACATCATGAGTGGGAAAGATCACTTGATAATGATTAAGAAATGAATGTATCAAGAAGGATTTATCATATTAAACTTATGCAACTAATAATAAAATTCAAAATGCATGAACTAAAAGCTATCAGACTTTTCCTATAGCACTGCATAATAAAATTGCAAAAATATCCTTTCCCAAATAACTGATAGAATGAGTAAAATTTAACATGGAAAAAATATGAACAATTATATCATTTTCACATCACTGATATTTGTGAAACACTCCTTCCATGAGAAGCAAAATACACATATTTACCAAGGTAGATCATATCCTGGGTTAAAAACAAGCTTTGGAAGTGGCACTGTGGATCAAGCGGTAGAGCACTCGCCTTGAGCTGAAGAGTGCAGGGACAACGTCCAAGCCCAGAGTTCAAGCCCCACGACCGACAAAAAACAAAAAATAAAAAACCACAAGATTTATATATATATATATATTACATTATTATATAATTATTGCATAATGTAATACATATTATTTATATAATTATATACATTTATATATATTTATTTATACATTCCCTTCATCAAGTGGAAAATGTTTTCTCAGTTTACTGGGAAAATTTTCAAAGTCAGAAATGGTTGTTGGGAAGACAGCAGAGGAGAAGCTGGGGGCTAAACAAGCTCTCATGTAGAGACCAGTTTTAGTGTTCCAGTGAAAAGTCCAAGCTACAGAGTCACACAAAGTGTGCCATCATAGTACAGAGAGTTTAGCCAGAGAGGAAAAATTCAGGCAGCTTGGAGAAGGAGACAGATTCCAATACTCACTGGTGTTCGAGGTAGCAGTGGCGGCAGCAGCTGATGCCACGGCCACCATATCAACAGACAGAGCCCAGAACAAAGGCACCAGAAGCAGTGTGTGAGCAGATTCTACTCATTGCCAGCAAGAACTGACAAGGAGCAGAAATGTTCATCCTGCTGACCACTGACAGTCGCAGACCTTGGACTGCCCAGAAACCAGACAGCCTGGAAACCAAAGGAAAGGTGTGAGTACCCCCCAAGACATCCTCACTCCTTCTCATGGAACAGCAGTGGGAACATAGCCCCTCCCACAACCAGCGCAGAACTCCATCTTTGATACTGACAAAGACCCAACCAGAGCAGCTAGCACACCACTCAAGCCTTGGAAGAAGACAATAGGAGCCATTCAATAGGTCAAAGGAACCTGACATGCAGGGCTCAGAATCACTCTCAGGGAAAGTTGACTTTCCCAGACAGAAAACGCTCCGCCCATGGAGGAGTGACTTTCTTCACTGGGGAAATAGAGCCAGAAGATGCACCACCCCACTGTGTCACAGGCAGCAAACCCAGATGCTTGAGGGTAAAAGAAAAACAATCAGAAACTCAGTAAACATATATCTCGAGAAGCTCCAGGCTGGGCTGTGTGATTGTCTCAGGAGCTAGCCCCTCAGGGAAAAGCTACTGGTTGCTGACATGCCTCAACCCTGCCCACAACCTAGCCCCATCAAAGCAACTCCAAGCTAGAGGAAACAGCCATCTCCTTTTTTTGTGATACTCAAAGCAGATCTCCCTCCCACTGAACTAAGTTGGGAGGAGGGTCATAAAGTCCCTGGTAAGGCAGAGCTTTGTTCTACCTGCTCAAACAAACTGACTTAAGAAACCAATCAAGCCACAGGAAAACCAAACACCATGAGCAAACCAGAGACTCCACTAAGAGACAGGTTACGGACACAGGGGAGACACAAGATCCCACACACACATCAAAAAAAAAAAAAGATGGAAAACTCTTTTTTCTATCTAATTTATAATTCTTTAAACATTGTTTAGATTTTTTCATAATTTTTATTTTAGGGATTTTTAAATTCTCTTTTTACTCTTTTCCATTTTGGTCCTTTATGGTTTTTTTTTTTTTTTTTGCTTTACTTCATTGATGTACTGTTGATCCCCAGATATATATCTATCTTTGATCATTAGGCCTTATAATTTATTTTGTGCACACTTAATTTAGACATCAATTCCTCAATTCACAAACTCTTAGCTTTAACTCCTTTAATTGTAGTATTATTTCTTTTTACTTATATAATTTTAAGTGTTTCATTTTTTATTTTTCCTTTTTCCTTTTTCTTTATCTCTCTTCTCTTTCCTTCTATCCTTCTCCTCTCTCTGAATTTAGGTCTTGGTTCTATTCCTTCTCTCCGTTTCCCTATCAGCACTAGTTTAATCTCATTTTCTCCTGAAAATTCTCCCTAAACCTATTAATTTCTGGTCTGATGACTCCCTCTTTGATTTTCTCAGTCCATTGATCCCTAGTCGTTTGTTGTTGAAGTAGATTGTATCTGTTCAACTAGATTGTATTTGTATTCATTTGACTGCATCGAACAGTGTGAAAATACAAGGCTCTGGTTGGTGGCTCCCTGAAAATAGTGTTCTAGCATGGAATTGATTTTGCTTTCATACCCAAATGGGAGAACAAGACAGAGAAACACACAAAAAAAAGACAAGTCCAGGTATCTCAACCCCCACTCATGATAATCAGGCAATAGAGCAGTTAATGATTAATCCAGAGAAGAGTTCCCCAAATGATTTACAAGCATTACCGGTAAACATGCTGAATGAAAAGATTGAAAGCCTGCAAAGGTCTCTGTGTGAGAGTGATAGGAAAATGAGTGAGCACGATGAGGCTAATACAGGAATATCGTAAGCATGATGAAGCTAATCAAAGATTAATAGAGAAATTGCATGAGTGGGATGAGCATAGACAAAGATTAATAGAGGCATTCATGGAATCAACAAAGAGAAAGCTGGAGGAATCCATGGATGCCACAAAGGGAATGCTGAATGAAGCTGAATGAACAGAAGGAAAGGGAGTCCAATGAAACTATAACCAGTCAACTAAAGGATTTGAGAATGAACACTGAAAACCAAATTAAAGAGGTAAACAACTCCATATAAGATCTAAAAAAAAAAAAAAAAAAAACCTCCAACAAAGAATTTAAAGCCATCAAATCTGACCAATTAGAAGGAAAGGAAAAAGACAAAGTAGAAAGTGTTGATTGTAGGTTAGACCATACAGAACATTGAATATCTGGGATTGAAGACAGCCTAGATATTATAGAGAAAGAACATACAAGTATTCAAGACAAATCCAAGCAATATAATAGATCTATTCAACATTTAGAAAACACTAGCAGAAGGCCAAATTTGAGCCTAATGGGTGTAGAGGAGGGCCTAGAGACAAAAGTAAAAGGTCTAGGAAATTTATTTAACAGGATCCCAACAGAGAATTTCCCAAACATGCAAAAATAAAGTCCCATTCAGATACCAGAAGCTTTTAAAACCACAAATAGACCAGACCAAAACAGGACATCCCACCATCACATTGTAATCCACACAGGATCAATTCAGACCAAGGAAAGGATCCTTAAAGCTATCAGGAGAAAAAAAATCAATCACCTATAAAGGGAAACCAATTAGAATAACTTCAGAGATCTTAACAGAGAAAATGAAAGCCAGAAGAATCTGGAATGATGTATGCCACACCCAAAAGACAAACAACTATCCACCAAGAATACTATACACAGCTAAACTCTCCTCTATAACCGAAGGTCAAATAAAAACCTTCCATAACAAAGAAAAACTGAAACAATATATCTCCACCAAACCAGCCCTACAAAAGATACTTAAAGATATCCTACACATAGAAAACCAACAAGAGCACGATAAATACCAAGAAACAGCCCCCGCAAAGAGAATCCAAGAACCATTGAAAGAACCCAGTTGGCATAGCCCCCAAGAAGGTAGATAACATGGAAAGAATTACCAAACACCTCTCAGTCCTAACTTTCAATATTAATGGAATTATCTCTCCAATTAAGCGACATGGATTCTCTAGTTGGATTGAAAAGCAAGATCCTTCTATCTGCTGCCTTCAAGAGTCACACCTTGCCCACAAAAACAAACACTCTGAAAGTGAAAGGCTGGAATTAAATCCACCAAGCAAATGGCTCTCATTTAACAGGTGGGTGTTGCAATCCTAATATCAGATAAAATACACTTCAAATTAAAATTAGCAAGAAGAGATAAAGAGGGTCATTACATACTAATTAAAGATCTCTCGTTCAGGAGAATGTGACAATTCTAAATGTTTATTCACGAAATAACAGAGCACCCAAATTTATCCAAGAAACACTACTTTCCCTCAAATCTCACATAGATCCAAAGACATTAAATGTTGGAGACTTTAACACACCATTATTCCCACTAGAAAGATCAACCCAGCAAAAAATCAAGAGAGAAATCTCATATCTAAACTACTACATAAAACAACTAGACTTAACAGACATCTACCAAATATTTCACCCAGCAGCATCAGAATACATGTTCTTCTCAGAAGTAAACGGAACATTCTCCAAAATAGAACACATTTTGGGTTACAAATCAAATTTGTCCGAATTCAGAAACATTAAAATTATGCACTGAACTCTCTCAAACCACAAGGGAATAAAATGAAAATTCAGCACCAAGGAAAATCCTGTAACACATGGAGTCTGTACAACACACTGTTGAACCCCCAGTGGGTCATGGAAGAGATTAGAAAGGAAATTCAAATGTTCATGATAATTAACAAAAATGAACACACAAATTACCAGCTCCTCTGGGACACAGCAAAGGCAGTACTCAGAGGCAAGTTTATAGCTTTGAGTTTCTACATCAACTAATTGGAGAGATCTGACACCAACAATTTAATGAGATATCTGAAGCTCCTTGAAAAATGGCAGTAAGTTAAATACCAATCCATTATATACAGAAGCACATAATTAAAACTAAATCAGAATTAAATGAATTAGACTCCAAAAAACATAGAAAGGATCAACAAAACAGAGTTGGTTCTTCAAAAAAGATAAAATTGACAGACTCAGTAAATCTTAACCTAAAAATAAGAGAACACACCCAAATAAACAAACTCAGAGATGAGAATGGAAACATCACCACAGAAGCAACCAAGAGTCAAAACATTATAAGGGAATACTTTCCAAACATTATGCTAATAAGCTTGAGAATCTGGAAGTAACGGACGAATTTCTAGCAAATATTGACATACTCAAAAGATGATTTAAACCAACTTAACAGACCCATATCAAGCATCAAAATAGAAACAGCAATAAGAGACCTCCCACCCAAGAAAGGCCCAGGACTGGATGGATTTACTACTGAATTCTACAAAGCCTTCAAAGCAGAACTCACACCAATACTCCTCCAACTCTTCAATGAAATTGAAAGAGAAAGTTCACCACCGAACTCATTCTATGAAGACATCATAACCCTCAGGCCAAAGACCAGGCAGGGACTCATCAAAGAAAGAGAACTATAGACCAATTTCTTTGATGAACATTGATGCAAAATTCTCAACAAAATTTTGGCCAATAAACTTCAACAACTCACCAAAAAATTCATGTATCATGATCAAACAGGATTCATTTCAGGAATGCAAAGCTGGTTCAATATACAGAAATCAATTAATATAATTCGTCACATCAACAAGAGTGAAGAGAAGAACCACATGCTTATCTCAATAGATGCAGAAAAAGCATTTGACAAGATCCAAACACCACTTTATGATGAAAGCTCTGGAAAAACTAGAAATCCATGAAACATACTTCAATACAATTAAGGCTAGGTATGACAAAACCGCTGCCAGCATTATACTTAATGGCAAAAAGCTAAAGCCATTTCCTCTAAATTCAGGAATGAGACAAAGATGTCCACTCTCTCCACTTCTCTTCAATTTAGTATTAGAATACATAGTTAGAGCAATAAGACAAGATGCAAGCATAATTGGGACCCAAATAAGGAAAGATGAAGTAAAACTCTCCCTCTCTGCATATAACATGATCTTGTATTTAAAGAACCCATGACTCCACTCCCAAGTTATTCGAGCTGATCTGAAACTTTGGCAGAGTAGCAGGGTATAAAACTAACCCTCAAAAGTAAATGATTTTTCTGTATGTCAATAATGGGAAGAGCAGTGCTGAAATCAGGAAAGCAACTCCTTCTGTAATAGCCCCACAAAAAAATACCTAGAAATTAACATAACTGAAGAAGTGGAGGGCCTCTATGATGAAAACTTTAAAAACCTGATAAAGGAAATTAAAGCAGAACTAAGGGAGTGGAAAAACCTCTCATGCTCCTGGATTGGGAGGACTAACATCATGAAAATGGCAATACTGCCAAAGGCTATCTACAAATTCAATGCAATGCCAATCAATATCCCAACATCATTCTTCAATGAAATAGAAGAAGTAACCCCAAAATTCATATGGAACAAGAAATTATCTCCTATAGCAAAAACAATCCTTATCAGAAAGAACAGTGCTGGAAGAATATCAATATCAAATTTTAAACTCTACTACAAATCCTTAGTATTCAAAACAGCTTGGTACTGGCACAAGAATAGACCTGAGGACCAATGAAAGAGAACTAAAGACACAGAAATGAACCCATAGACCTATAGCCACCTAATCTTCCATAAGGGTGCTAAAAATATACAATGGAAGAAAAACAGCCTTTTCAGTAAATGGTGCTGGCAAAATTAGTTAAATACCTGTAGAAAACTAAAGCTAAATCCTTATATATCACCCTGCACCAGAATCAACTGCAAATGGATCAAAGACTTCGAAGTCAAATCAGACACCCTGAAAACATGTCTCCAGAACTAAAAAATTTAAACCCCCAACAACAGATCCTCAAAGAAACAACTGCTTGATAAATAAGTGGGCTAAATACTTAAAGAGAAACTGCTCTGAAGAGAAAATAAGAATGGCCAAGAAACACATGAAGAAAGGTTCAACTTCTCTAGCCATAAAAGAAATGCAAATCAAAACAACATTGAGATTCCACCTCACCCCAGTTAGAATGGCTATAATCAAGAAATCTAATAACAACAAATGCTGGAGGAGATGTGGCCAAAAGGGAACTCTACTGCATTGTTGGTGGGAGTGTAAACTTGTTCAATCAATATGGAAAGCAATATGGAGGTTCCTCAAAAGACTACACAAAGAGCTCCTCTATGACCCTGCAGTGCTACTTCTGGGTATTTACATAAATGATCACAAACAAGGCCATACTAAAGGTACCAGAGTAACTATGTTTATCACAGAATTAGTCAGCATAGCTAAAATATCGAACCAACCCAGATGCCCCTCAGTAGATGAATAGATCAAGAAAATGTGATACACACACACACACACACACATATTTATACACACACACATACACACACACACACACACACACACACACACACACAATGGAATTCTATGCCTCCATCAGAAAGAATGACACCTCCCCATTTGTTAGGAAATGGAAAGACTTGGAAAAAATTGTATCAAATGAAGTAAGCCAGGCCCAAAGAACCATAGGTCCCATGGTTGTCTTTATTTGCAATAACTAGTGTATGTCTAGTACAAGCAGAAAAGATCAAAAGCTATGTACATATGATCATATAATCTGATGCTAAGCAAAATGGACCGTAAGATAGGGACACAAGGGGTTTTATCTCTGTTGCTGTTTTTTTAATGTACTATGTGATTTTTTTTGTTTCTTTTGTATGTTCTTCCCCCATGGTATAACCCTTGTTGTCACTGTATTTGATTCCAGTGCCTGTATCTTGCATGTACATTTTTCTAATTTGGGGAGGGGAAAAGATAGAACAAAATGCTTAAATAAGGTTGACCCATTGTAACAATAAGATGTACAAGACACTATTTTGAAAACGAACTTTACAACTTCGGGGGTGGGAGGGAGGAGCTGGGGAGATGGAGAAGGAAAGGATGGTAGGGGAAAAACAAAGGAGGGGTAACAATGTTCAGTAGGAAATGTGCTCGTTACCTTTCTCATGCAACTGTAACCACTCAGTATCTTTACAATAAAAAATACATATTAAAAAGCCTGCCAAGTATTATGTAATTTACCTATTCCTTGAGAGTCTTCAAAGATTTGCATACTAATGATGTTAATACATTTTAGCATAAAATGGTTGGGCTAAGCAGCTTTGTTTAATTCAGTTTCCCAAGTCTATTTGAATATTTTTAAAAATTGGAAGACATTTTAAAAAATTAGAGCTATAACCAAATCTGTTCTGAAGAAGAATTTAGAGGAACAATCAAGAAATAACTCTGGAAAATTTTTTATTTGGCATTTTAACAGAACTGGAAAGGCAGAGGAGGCAATAATAGTGAGGAAATAACTGTTCATTGAATTTGCAGATGATCCTATTAGGAAGTGTTTTGCAATGAAAATGCACAGTCATCTTTCAATGCAAAACACAACTATTTGGTTGAATTTTTTTAACAATAGTTTATCAACCCAGATAAGAAGCATTTGTGGAACAAGTATCTGTTAAACTAGTTCTACACACCTTGTATATATCTCCAGACCACTCTGTGGATACTTTGTCTTAAGAGACTGACTTTAAAGACTATATCAATGTTCTTCCTATGATCTGACTTCCAACTGGGTTAGTCCAATGGGAAATACCAACAGTTCAGAAGGTGACCTCAGTTAGCTCCTCCCCCAGCTTTCCCACTGCTTATTTGTTATGGCTGGCTACATTCTCCTATTGAAGTTTATTGACCTTGCCATAAATCCCTCTCCATATACCCTTTTCTCTGAGGCCTTCTTTTTGTCCTCTAAAGCCTATTTGGTGATAACAACACCCCACTATAGATTGCTCCTGTTACTTGTACCCATATGTGAGATCCTTAAACTCTGATCTCATCTTAGTAAGGGTCTTTGTTTTAATTAAAATATCCTTTAATTCCTTCAATTTGAATATTTCACTATAATTTTTGACACAAACTCTAACCAATACATTCTTGCAAATTGAAAGAAATTGGCCTTACCTTCATTTAAAGAAGGTCATGCTGTAAAGTTATCATAGAAAAATGTATATTCACACATGCTACATCACTGTACAAGGACAGAGATGCTATGGAGAAATGCCGTTTTTCCTTATAAAATTTTTGTTTCATTTCAGAATAATGGATTTAGTACAATGCATGTATTACACTGAAAATGTAGAATTTGATAAGTTTTGGCATAGCTGACACCAGCTAGATAATTACCTCAAGATCTCAGTTTACCAGGAAGTCTCCAGGTGATATCAGCAAGGATATACAAGCTCCTTGAAAAGCTCAAGTCTCTGTGTGGCCATTCTCATACTTGGAATATAAGGCAGTAAAATACATGGAGAACATGACTCCCACTCTTACAGCATAAACTTTAGTGTGCCCCATCATGCTTATCCCACTCATTCCTTTCTGTGGCATGATGAGACAGTGGATGACTGGTTTTTTTGACTTACATGATACAGCCTACACTATGTTGACTCTGGCCTGTTTTCTGAAATCCTTCACTCAATAAATTCTGTGTGTTGTGTATCTATTTGTAGAGTACAGATCGTATTTTCTGTGAAAGGCAGTTTGGAGATTCCTCAAAAAATCTAAACATAGAATTACCTCATGATCCAGTGATACCACTCTTGGGCATTTATCCAAAAGTTTAGGAGAAAATTATATGTATATATATAATTTATTTTATATATGGAACGGAATTTTACTCATCTATTAGGAAGAACAATATTGTCATTTTCAGGGAAAGGGAAAAAAGAAAAAGAAAGGGACTTGGAAAAATATTAAGTGAAGCAAATCAGGCTTAGAGACAAAAGATTAATGCATTCATGTTTTCTCTCATATATGGATTTAGATCAAAGTTATAAATATATTTGCAAACAAAATGGGATTACATGAAACTATAGAGCTTCTGCATAGCAAAAGACATAGCTAGCAAGATCAATAGAAAGCCTATGGATTGGGAGCAGAGCTTCATTAGCCATATAACAGACAAGAGTCTCACATATAAAATACACTTAGAACTCAAAACATTAAATCCCCCAACAACAGATCGTCAAAGAAACAACTTCCCTATTCATAAGTGGGCTAAAGACTTAAAGAGAGACTTCTCTGAAGAGAAAATAAGAATGGCCAATAGACACATGAAGGAATGCTCAACTTCTCTAGCCATAAAAGAAATGCAAATCAAAACAACATTGAGATTCCACCTCACCCCAGTTAGAATGGCTATAGTCAAAAAATCTAATAACAACAGATACTTGAGGGGATGAGGCCAGAAGGGAACCCTACTGCATTGTTGGTGGGAGTGTAAACTTGTTCAACTACTTTGGAAAGCAATATGGAGGTTCCTCAAAAGACAACTCATAGAGCTCCCCTATGACTCAGCAATCCCACTTCTGGGCATTTACAGAGATGTTCACAAGCAAGGCCATACTAAAGCTACTAGCACAACTATGCTTATTGCAGCATTATTCACCATAGCTAAGATATGGACCAATTCAGATGCCCCTCAGTAGATGAATGGAGTAAGGAAATGTGATATTATATATATGTATATATATACATATATAGATATGTATATATACATATAATACATACATATCTATATAATATACATATGTATATACACACACACACACACATATATGCTTCCATCAGAAAGAATGATACCTCCTCATTTGTTAGGAAATGCAAAGACTTGGGGAAAAAATCATATTAAGGGAACTAAGCCAGGCCCAAAGAAACATAGTTCCCATGGTTTTCCTGATTTGCAATAACAAGTATACATCTAGGATAATCTTACAAGACAGGCAGAATAGGTTAAAAGCAATATACATATGACCATATAAGATGATGCTAAGCAAAATGAACCCCAAGCTATGGACACAGGAGGTTTTTTCTTTGTTGCTGTTTTTTTAATGTACTATGTCATTTTTTGTTTGTTTTGTATGTTCTTCCCCCATGGTATAACCCCTGTT
Organism: Dipodomys ordii; assembly: GCF_000151885.1. Taxonomy (NCBI): domain Eukaryota; kingdom Metazoa; phylum Chordata; class Mammalia; order Rodentia; family Heteromyidae; genus Dipodomys; species Dipodomys ordii. The sequence continues at coordinate 1,389,292 of NW_012267350.1, forward strand.
CTCACTGTATTTGATTCCAGTGTCCTGCATCTTGCATATACATTTTTCTAATTTGGGGAGGAGAAAGGATATAACAAAATTCTGAGAAAAGGATACAGGTTGACCCATTGTAACAATGAAATGTACAAGACACTATGTTGAAAATGAACTTTACAACTTCTGAGGGGAGGGAGGAGTTGGGGAGATCTGGGGAAAAGGAATGGTAGTGGAAAAACAAAGGAGGAGTAACAATTCTCAATAGAAAATGTATTCATTGCCTTACTTATGTATCTGTAACCCCTCTGTACAATATCTTTACAATAAAAATATAATATATATGTAAACATATACAAGATCATAAGAATATATATACAAATATATTAACTAAAGTACGGTATATGCAGGGGAGGATTTTAATGGTGTAACTCCTTTGAACAACTTACAGTTTGGCAGAATGAATACCAGGACACTGGAGCATATGTTGTGTATGGAAGAGTGAAGCCAAAAGGAAGTGGGTAAATAAGTGGAGAGAGGTAGGGGAAAAATGCAATCATAATTTTCAATGTACACTTGTGAAAATGGACACAAGTAACTGGAGGGGATGAGTGGAATTGGGAGAGATTGGGAGGGATAATGGAAGTAGTGATATTGATCAAAATGCATTGTACTCACAAACTGGCATGTTAAGTGGAAACACCTTTAAACAACTACTTATTAGATATATTGTGGTCATAAAATGCTTTATTAAATGGCAGCTCCTTTGTACAACTACGTAAGATAATTAAAAATACAAACCTTAAAATAGATAACAAAAATAAATTTAAAATAGTAAGCACAATAGAAGTTTAAAAACAGAAAGAACTACGATTTTGTTAATATACAAATTAATACAAACCAGTGGCATCAAGTATGAGTTGGATGACACTGGAATATCATCATGTTCTTAAATCAACAAAATAAAACAATCACAAAAAAAACATGATTTCTAATTGCACAGATTTCTAACAGCCTATTCTTTCCCCCTTCATCTCAACTCTTTCCGAGCTCTGTCTCCCTATGCTACCTGCTATCCCTTCCCTCCCCTTACTCCTTCCCCTGCCCCAAGTTCTGAAGTTCATTTCCCATATACTGTCTTGTGGGTATCAATGTTGCAATGGGTCATCCTGTGTCCTTGTTTTAGCACTTTGTTATTCTTCTTCCCCACCCCAAATTAGCTTAATGTGTATACAAGATGCAGGGTACAAAATCAAGTACAGTGATAACAGGGGATATACCATAGGAGGAAGAGCATACAAAAAAAATCACTTAGTACATTAAAAAGAGCAACAACAAAGAAAGACCCCCTTGTGTCCATATCTTGGGGTTTATTTCATTTAGCATCATCTTATATGGTCATATGCACATAGTTTTTTACCTTTTCTGCTCATCTGATAAAATTATCCTATATGTGTATTAGTTATTGCAAATAAGGGAAACCATCGGACCTATATTTCTTTGGGTCTGACTTAATTTACTTAATATGATTTTTTCCAAGTCTTTCCATTTCCTAACAAATGGGGTGGTGTCATTATTTCTGATGAAGGCATAGAATTGCATTATAATATATATATATATATATATATATATATATATATATATATATATATATATAAACAGTTTCTTGATCTACTCAGGGGCATCTGGGTTGGTTCCATATCTTAGTTATGATGAACAATGCTTCAATAAACATAATTGTGCTGGTAGCTTTAGTATGTACCTAGCAAAAGCAACAAGACAAGATCCAAACATGAATGGGATCCAAACAAGGAAAGATGAAGTAAAACTCTCCCTCTTTGCAGATGACATGATCTCATATTTAAAGAATTCTACGGACTCCACTCCCAAGTTACTCTAGCTGATATGAAACTTTGGCCAAGTAGCAGGGTATAAAATTAACCCTCAAAAAAAACGGCTTTCTGTTTGCCAATAATGAGAAGAGCATGGCTGAAATCAGGAAATCAACTCCTTTCGTAATAGTCCCACAAAAAATAAAGTACCTAGAAGTTAACATAACTGAAGAAGTGAAGAACCTCTATGATGAAAACTTTAAAAACCTGATAAAGGAAATTAAAGCAAAACTAAGAGAGTGGAAAAACCTCCCATGCTCCTGGATTGGGAGGACTAACATCGTGAAAATGGCAATACTGCCAAAAGTTATCTACAAATTCAATGCAATACCAATCAGTATCCAACCTCATTCTTCAATGAAAAAGAAGAAGCAATCCCAAAATTCATATGGAATAATAAAGGATCTAGAATAGCAAAAACAATTCTTAGCAGAACGAACAGTTCTGGAGGAATATCAATACCAAATTTCAAACTCTACTACAAAGCCATAGTCATCAAAACAGCTTGGTACTGGCACAAGAAGAAACCTGAGGACCAATGGAATAGAACTGAAGATCCAGAAATGAACCCAAAGACCTATAGCCATTTATTTTTTTTTCCTATAGCCATTTAATCTTAGATAAGGAGCTAAAAAAAAAATAGAATGGAAGAAAGTCTCTTCAGTAAATGGTGCTGGCAAAATTGGTTAAATACCTGTAGAAAACTAAAGTTAGATCCTTATATATCACCTTGCACCAGAGTCAACTCCGAATGGAACAAAGACCTCGAAGGAAAAGCTACCCTATTCTTAAAGTCACAAAATAACATTAGAGGTGGAATGAGTAATTAGAAAACTCCCAGGCTGAGAGCCTCCTTTGGGAGAATTAGGGCTTAGGACTGTTCAGTGATTTAAACATGGAAGAATGGATTCTCCTGACTTCTAGTCCATTGTTCTTTTATTGCAACACATAATGACATGAAATCAAAGAGAAACCAATGTAAGCTGAGAGAACCTAATAAATGATTAGAAGATGCTAACTAGAAAATCACTTACATTGTTCACAACTTCACATGGTCTTCAGATCTCTTTCATATTCTCTAGTATTACTCTTGAGAACATCCAAATGAAGACATCTTAAAAATAGAAGTGCCGAGGGGGGACCAAGATGGCGACGGGGCAGTAGGGAAACGCCACAGCTCTCTCCAACCAAAAAGAGAGTTCGAGTTCCAACGCTTAATCTCCCCAAGAGACCGACAACAACAAAAAGACGAACACTCAGAGAAAAACCAGAGGTGGAAAATAACCAAAAAAGAAAGAGAGGAAAAGAAGAATTTCAGAACAGAAAAGAGCGAAGACCCCTCCCCCAACCTTTACTGGCCGCGCGGCAG
>NW_012267350.1:1399764-1414979 GCF_000151885.1 Dipodomys ordii
TTCAAGAGGAAGTGTACTCATTACCTCACTCATGTAACTGTAACCCTCTGTATAGTATCTCTACAATAAAAAATTAAAAAAAAAGAAAAAAAATAGAAGTGCCATAAGAAAAGTTTTTAAAAATTCCTATGGATTTAAAGAATCTCTAGGTTTTCAGAACAATTCCTATTTTCAGCTAATGGAAAAATTAGCACACTAATCTTAGAAAGAGCTCCTGTAGATCTCACTTTAGGGAAAAATATGGACACACACACACTCACACACACTTGCACACACACATTCTCTCTCTTTCTTTCTCTCTCTCTCTCTCTCTCTCTCTCTCACACACACACACACTTTGCTTCCTTTCCATTACAGCAATGCACATGAATACCCATCTCAATCAATATCTGGATCTGTCATACCATGTATGTCGGCGGCTAAACTTTGTGGTTTTGGCCAACTGGAACAAAAATGTGAGAGCCCATTTCAACAGATAAAGCTTGGTGTGGTGTTGTGTGTCTGTTAATCTATCTATAGTGGAAAGTAAATAGTAGGATCATAGTCCAGATGGCCTGGGTAAAATTTACCAGAGCAAAAAAGATGGAGGCATGGCTCAAGTTGTAGAGCACTTACCTAGCAAATATGAAGCACCGAGTTCAAACTCCAGTACTACTGAAAAGAAAATGAAACAAAATGGGTATTCAGAAGCTGAGATACCCCTTTTTTTACTGTTTAAGGGGATAGTATTTGTGTGGGAGCACACATAAATCCTGTGGGAGATGATTCAAAATAAATACAAACAGAAATCCCATTCTTGAGAATATTAAATATATATTGGCACATGTTTATGTGCATGTAGAATGTATGGAGAAATACATACTTTTATACATATGTATAGAATAGATAGATTACAAAAGCTAGCATTTCTACTGTTTTATCTTTCCTTCTCCACTTGCATACTCAAAACAATCTTCTTTCATAGAAGTGGGCTTTAAATGTTTGATAGACTTCATTAACTCTCTATTCAGTACACTTGAATTTCCATTCTTGAAAGATTAGCCTCCTTGAGAGATACATCATTTTCCAGGGATTGAAGCTGATCTATTTTGTGTCCTGTTTCTGTGTTGAAAGGAGACCCCTTCTCTTCCCTTCTGTTCTCTTCTCTTCTCTTTTTCTTCTCCACTGCCTTTGCTCCCTTCCTCCCTCCCCATTCCTCCCTTTTGTTAACCATTTCTTCTCTGTATGGTGTATTCACACATGCATGTACTACATACTTTTCCCAACTCAGCTTTAAACTATCTGTAATAAATTTGGCCAGTGCAAAGAGGGCATAATGTTGGAGCCTCTTGTTTGGGGAGTAAGAGTGGTTGACAACAATTTTCATTACTGCACCAAGATCTCCAAAGCACTCCTAAGCACTCTCCGCTTTAAAAGTAGCAACTAGAGCCATACAACTATTTCCAGTGGTCATACAATCTAAAAAGGCAAGTGGGCAGTTTTTCTCTGCCTCATCATTATCCCTTAACTCCTAGGTCTTTGACTGCCAGGAACTAAAAGAAAGTGCAGACCTCCACAATGAGCATTCAATCTCTGAAGCTATTCTCGCAAGCAAGCACTCTATGGAAATGGGATTGGTCAGCAATGGCCCTATGTCATAGGGAGACAACTGAGCCTTAGTGAGATACAGTGATATCTAAAGTCATTCAGCTGGTTAGTAGCTAAGTGGAAGCCCCATAGATTCTCCAAATGACAAATGTATTAGGGGAGAAATATTGACCCTAGTCAAAGACTCAAGAGCTCTTGATATGCTCCAAGGCAGGACCAATGTGGCAATGAGGATAAAAGTGAAGACTGATTCTGTTAAGGAAATGGAGGAGAAAGGAAGGAAACAGGCTGGACTCAATCTTCCACAGGCAAAGACTGTTTATGGGGATATTGAAGTAAGGAGGCTGAGTCTAAGTGACTTCTTTTTGCCAGTCCTGGGGCTTGAACTCAGGGCCTGGGCACTGTCTCTGAACTTCTTTCGCTTAAGGCTAGCACTCTACTGCTTGAGCTAGAGAAACTTTCAGCTTTTTCTGTTTTTGTGGTTGGTACTGAGGAACCAAACTCAGGGCTTCATGCATGCTAGGTAAGCACTCTACTAAGCCACATTCTCAGACCCTAAGTGACTTCTTACAGCCATTCTGGTGGCTCTTGTTGGGGGAAGGAAATTCTCTACCTGTTAGTATTATGCTCAATTTTGGTCCTCAGCTCCACCCAGACCTAAACCCCTCCCATTCTGGAAGATCCCTCCATACAGCTGGCCCCTCCCTCTCTCCTCCCAGGTCCACCTGGGCTCCCATCTACCTACTTCCCACCCTCAGACCCCTCCTGCTACCTGGATGGTGACGGAGGCCATTTGCTCCCTTTTGGGGGAAATATGGCTCCTCTAATAAACCTTATAATAACCTTTATCCTGTGCCTGCCTGCCTCTGCGTGGTCCCTTGGGATGGATGTGTGGGACCCTTCACCACCCAGTGCTGAAAAGCCTAGAGCTGTGAGAGGCCATTCATTGAATGCAGATGCTTCCCTCAAGGTGAGCTAGGAACGCTCTGCTTCAGAGAAATGGAGATACCATAGTCTTAGAAAAGCTTTGCATAGAGGATGCTCTGATTCTGCCTGGATTAACTCCCTAAATGTCTTGAATCACCAGCCTCTGAGTAGCCTCTAAGCATACCCTATATGGAAGTTAGAGGCCTATCTTCCCTAGATGGAGAAGTTTGCTGATACCTGAGCTTGTACCTGAGTATGTCCCTATAAGGTCTGGCATCTTGTCTTCATGGTGGGCGAAGGTGAACACTGCCCTCCCTCCCAGATGATGGGTATACCTAAATCTCTAGATACAGTGGCAGGTACTATCAGTCTAGTGCCTGGGGCTGGGAGTTTCCTGTGACCTTGCCCCCTAACCTGACCCTATTTAGACCCCGACCAGTTCAGGCATCATCATGCCATTCTGTGCTTCTGTCCTGTCTCCTGACTCCTGGCTCTTCTTTGGTCACCATGGAATTTCACTTCAGCTCTCCATTTAAAGCTGAATTGGTTTATAGGCATTGTTTTTTGTCTTTCTTTCCTCTCTGGCCTTCATGGCTCAGTATCCTAGCAGTGTTAAGTGTATTTTCTGACTGCTGGTCTTTGAGTCAGATACCCACCATGCAGTCACTGACTTTTTAATAAAGACTCTAAGATTTGGCCTCTCAAAATGTGGCTTCTCTGTTTTCTCACCTACAGTAATATAACAGCAAGGGACACAGTCTTCCCACAGGCTTGGAGACTGTGGGCTTGGGAATGGGGCAATATGAGGTCTGAGCAAGGAGGCAGAGGTTGTAGGGAGGTGAGGGGCTTTTCAGTTGGAATGTTTACAGCCAGGCTTAGGTAGACTGCTTTGCCTGGGTCAGGCAGGCTGCACATATCTTTGGTGGCTTGCCTGAAGTCTGTATGCACCTGGGAAAACAGGGTAGAGGTTAATCCTTCACATTCCATCTTTGAATACGTAGAAAGAATCGGCCAAGAGGGGAGAGGCAAGACCTTCAGGTTCCATGATTATCTTTTCCATTTCATCATACCATTTGTATAACTACAAAAGGGCATCTGGGAGATCCATTTCAATGCTATACCACAAATTAGTTTTTTTTGACATTTCATAAAAACAACTGTCCACTAAAAAACAAACAAACCACTTTACTATTATTTATAACTGAAGAAGAAAACCTCTGATCACCACCATGGAGTGCATTCACAGATTGTGGCAGGGGTAGGAGGTCTTTAGGAAAAGTTATTGTGGCTATGCCTTGATAGAACAATAAACAGAAGGTCAAAACTGTTCTACCATCTCTCGGAGGGATATGACCTGCAATCTTCATTATAAAAAGAGGGAACATTGGGTTTTTTCCTGCTTTTTAATAAGCAATTTATTTTATTCAAACGGATTATGGATTAAAAAAAAAAGTCTTGTGCTTTCAAAAATCACAATCTGTTGGGCAATTGTCTCCAAGTGTTAGGAACAACCTACTGAGAAGTTCTTAAGCCTCCCTTCTCTGCCTTCTCTTCCTTAGTCTTCACAACATCTCATTGCTCTTTCCACCTGTCCTTCACACCAACTTCCAGCCCCAAGGCTGCTTTTGTGTTAATTCCTGTTGCCTTCACATTCAATAGCCTGATGCCATTTACAAACAGCTGATCAGTGGTCACAGATAAAATCTCAGTTACCTTGACCTGCTGAGTTCCAACCTGAAAAACAGAGGCAGTTTTTTTTAATTTTCTTTTTAGATCTTCCTTCAATGTAATCAGATGCAAACCCATGTTCTTTGTTATTAAAATATTTCTAGCCTGTGGGAGTCAACAGAAGAAATCTGCTGTGTCCCATAGTGACTAGAGAGAAAACCTCCCTCATCAGCAAAGGACCAACTGCTGGGAAATTCTTCGCCCACCACAATTACATAGTCACCTCCTCTGTCTGTTTTTTAAATGTGGGATGGGCAAGTGTTGCAGAGCTGTGGGGAAAAGGGGAATGAGTTGGGTTAACTATCATCCTTCACAACTAAGTGAACTTGACTCAAATAGAGTACAATGTTTGAAGTGGTCCTGATCCTTCTAACACAAATTCTAGCCTTTCTCAGCATTCAGTTACAGTATTTGGTGCCAATAAACAGTTTGTCTTCTCTCCTTAAAGAACAAATAGTGTCTGGAGGCCATATATTGTCTGTTCCTACCTCAACAAAGAGAATCAAATGGGCTTTGGTACCCTTGGTCAGCTCAGTACTGGCTTTTGATGCACAAGGATGTCCCAAAAAAGAACTGCATTTTAAGCTGACTCATGCCTGTAATCCTAGCTACTCAGAAAGTTGAGACCTGAGGGTTGTGGTTCAAAGCAAGCCTAGACAGGAATGTCTGTGCGACTCTTACCTCCAATTAACTACCAAAAAGCTGAAAATAGAGCTGTGACTCAAAGTGGTAGAGCATTAACCTTGAGCACAAAAGCTCAGAGACAATTGCCCAGGCCCCTGAGTTTAAGCCTCAGGAGCAGCACCAAAAAATAAAAAATAAACCTTGCATTTTACTCTTGAATATACCAATATTTTCAACCACAAATCCCAACTCTGTAATTAAAGCATGTGATTACTCTCTTTCTAAAATGATCAGTTGTGTGCAAAGCAAAAGTCTACAACCCTCCACCCCGGGAATGCCACCTAATAAAAGTTGTGTTTGTCTAGTACAAAGCATCATTTCTCAAAATGCCTTCCAACTTGCTTAGAAACATGTAGAACATAGAACTACATCCTAGATCTTTTGAATTGCAGTCTTTGCAGATGTTCCAAGTAATTATCTGAGCTCCTCAAGCTTAAGAACTACTTATTTAAACTAGAGAGAAACAGGCACAGGTCCAAGTCATGCCATCTAGGGTGATGGGCCCTTTTTAGCTGCCAAATAAAGAATTAAGAGGTAGAGGAATTGTAATATATATAGTAAACTGCAAGTTTACTGAATGCAAAAGTAGATTACAGACTTTCCCATAGAGAGGATTCCCAGTTCTGGATGGACATTGTATAGTACAGAGGATTGGTCTGTATCATCGTATCACTACACATTGGCTTTGTTCGGATTGCTTGATGGCCTGTACATGTGTCACCCCAGCTAAATAGCTGGGGTTGAATAGGAACCCAGGGCATTATACTTTTCTCTCACAAGGACCTTATCCATGCCTGTGAAGCTATTTCCACGTGTCTCAGGGGAGAGAAAGGTTTTGAAAGCAAAACCAGTGCTCTACACTTTTTCCATAGAATTGCTCTCAATTTAAAGCATCCCATGTGCTGGGTGCTGGTGACTCACACCTGTAGTCCTAGCCACTCAGGAAGCTGAGATCTGAGGATTGTAGTTCAAAGACAGCTCAGGTAGGAAAGTCTATGAGTCACTTAGCTCCAATTAACCACCAGAAAACCAGAAGTGGTGCTGTGGCTCAAAGTGGTAGAGTGCTAGCCTTGGGCAAAAGAGCTCAGGGACAGTGCCCAAGCCTTGAATTCAAACCCCACAACTGACAAAATAAAAAAACAAAAAACATTACATGTTATCTCATATCACCATGAATGTTCAATCTTAAACACAAATGACAGGTAAGACAAAGACAAATGTCCAGATGTGACTTTTATCCAACTATTGCTTTAAACTTCTACATACATTTTTATACAATTTTTACACTGTCTTTGGATTTGGTCTTAGATTGAATTTCTGTGTTTGCTTTAATCTTATCCCAGGGGACTGCTTTGGGTATGCAGATCTACTTCCTTTCCTTTCCGCTACTCTTTTGAGAAATATTTCTCCCATCAGTTTATATCCTTATAGAGAAGCAGTTTTATTTTATTATTTATTTATTTTTATTGTTTTTTCCCTCTTATTGTGTAGTAGAAGTTTATTGTCAGTTTTACAAATTCAAGGATAAAAGAGAAAAGGAGCAATTACTTTTAAAACAATCACTATTAAAACTTAGGATTTTATGTTATTATGTTACCACATGTTGTACATACTCTATACAATGTCCATTTAAACATATATTATTCTGCTTCAGGAAATTAATCTTTAGGAATGTGCTTTGCCAAGGCTAAGTGGTATCATATGTAAGTGTGTACCACAATAGAAAATGGCATTTTATTGTATGTTAGATTGTTTTTATTTGGTTCTAAGATGGAATCAATCCTGTACATTGCTATTTGTTTGTTTATGTCTTTTTGGATTACTTTTTAAAAAAATAGAATTCCTAGGCCATCAGATATACATTTTTGAGAAGCAGTTTTAAATGGTAATTTAGGGGACCCCAAGGATCCCTGAAACCCTTTCAAGGGATCCATGAAATTAAATCATTTTATTAAACAATGTTGTTTTCTTTTCCCCTCTTGTTGCCTCACACATTTACAATGGAGGTTACATAATGAGTGATGATGTCATTGTAATAGGTGCTTGAAAGCTATTTTACAAAAAAAAAGACTTTTTACTCAGGCTTACAGATTAACTCAAACCAGGAGAAAAGCCTGGCATCACCACCACCATTTTGTGTGTTTAAGCCATTCTCTCTGCACTCACTTTAAAACTATCTTGGGTTCCAAGACTGGACTGATTGATAATGTCTTAATGACAAGGGACTGAAACTACTACTAAGGAACAATAGAGCCTCCTTGAGACAGACCACCAATGGTGATGACAATGATAACAACTTCTTTGGAACTCCTCTCAGAATCAAGACTGCAGTGATGAACAGCCAGGTCATACATGGATCAAATCTGGTTAATAATATATGTGCCTATTTCCCCCTTACCACAATTCTTTGTCTATTTAAACCTATGTCTTACCCCAAAGATAACTGATAATGAACTGAAGCACTGTGTTTCAGTAGGTGACTGTGCTGCTTTTATTTTCTCTATCCTATACTATGTCTCTTTGTTTGGTGTGTAAGGATAAGTGGCTGGACTTGACATGTAGAATTCCTGGAGTATGGGGCTGGCGTCCAAACTTCCAGTTTCATCATTATTGCATTAGCTAATAATATAGGCTTATGTCTTCATTCATTTTAAATTTTTTGGTTTTAACTTCCAATATTAAACATCAATAGATATTATACACAAAAATAAAAACTATTTGTAAATGTAAAGGGGACTTGAGACCATACTGATTGAGAATTGATGCTATGGAAAATTGAGTCATACTTGTATTAATATCTGCCATACTTACTATGTTCAGATTCCTGGTCTGGTCACTCAGCTACTATATTCCTGATATTCAAATTGTTAGTGTCCATTATATGCCAGACATTGTACATACAGCCCCAATATCAATGGGCAAAGAGTGAGCTCTTTGATGGAGTTTTTGAACTCTTTTAATGGCCTTTAAATGGCTCTTTAATGGACTTTTCTAGCTACAGGTATCATCAGAATAATGTATAAATGTTTAAACTTTTTTTTGTTGGTCATGAGGCTTGAACTCTGGGCCTGAGCCCTGTCCCTGAGCTCTTCAGCTCAAGGTTAGTGTACTAACACTTTGAGCCGCTGCACCACTTCTGGTTTTCTGGTGGTTAGTTGGAGATAAGAGTCTCATGAACTTTCCTTCCCTGGCTGGCTTTGAACCAAGATCCTCAGATCTCATCCTCCTGAGTAGCTGGGATTTCAGGCGTGAGCCACTAGCACCCAGCAAAATGTTTAAACTTTAAACCTGAGGAAAGTCTGAGTTATTTATAGTTCCAAAAGCTCCCTAGGTGGTTCTAATACATAACTTTACTTGAGAATAATAGATAAAATAACTGTCTCCAAAACATATCGGGCTTCTTAAATTTACCATAGCTGCAAGACTGGTTCTCCAAGGTGGAAAATGACTTTTGGGGAATCTAAAGATGAGGAGCATAAAAAAAGGAAATAGGAATGTCAACAATCTTTTAAAAGAAAATGTTGATTACTCAAAACACTTGAAAAAAATAAGTGACATGGTTCAGAAGCTACATTAGTAGGCCTTTAGTTCAAGGTGAATGAGTAAGAACTCTATGTGTGAATTATGTCTTAATTTGCCTTCATTGTATTGATTTTAAATATCATAAAACCCATTTGGGCTTCCCACAGAAAATCAGTATTTCATAAGACCTATTCATTTTCTTAAGTAGGTTTTCTGGCCTCAGTTTTTCATTCTTCACATTTCTTTTTTTCTAAATTTTATTTTACATTTTATTACTTTTGTGGTGCTGAAGTTTGAGCTCAAGGCCTTGTACTTTCTAGGCAAACATTATGGTATAGAACCATTCCTCAAGCCCTCTTTAATTTTTAATTTAATTTCAATTTTTTGGATTTATTTTATTAAAGTATGCTATGTATGCACTAATTCTCAACTAAAAATCATATGCCAGGCTCTTGTTTTATCCAGAGTACCACACAAAATATTTGCTTTATAAGAATTAGTTAGTAAAAAGTTATTCCATATTTTAAGACTTAGACAGAAATGTATAGAATAACATATTTCAAGGATATTAATGTTTACTTCATAAAGCAAATGGCCACACCAGAGCAATTTTTTGACTAATGGTCAATTGGTCCTCTTCAAATAAAGATGGCAGAGCAATACTGCAGATATGTTGTATTTAATAAGAATTCTCTCCATAAAAAAGTCAATATAGTTTTTCTGGTTCTATGACCAAAGAGATCATGGAAAAATTGCTATAACCACTGCTGATGTATAACTAGCTCCCAACTATGTGAATTAGAGACACATGGCCTTATTTATAAAATAATAGATACATAGTATAAAATTATCACTGAACAAAACACTTCTTCCTAGCCAAAGTTCTCATCGATAAGATACTAATTATACATTTTTACTAAAATTACATGGATTTTTCAATATATTTGATTTATGATCCCACTTTGAGAAACATACAATTAGAACTCCAAATTTCTCTTCTAGTTTTCTTTCCTTCATTCTCCTATCTTTTCTTCTTCCCTTCATTTTTGCCACCCCTCATAATTTGATTTCAACTCATTCTCTCTTAAAAATTTTCCTTTTAATGTTAATAGCCTATGATTTGTTCTCCATTTTCCAAGAAAGGGAAAGACACTTGTTGAACTTGCAGTCAAATCATTCACTCATCCATCCATCCATTTACCCATCCATCCACCCATTCATTCATAAAAACAACCAGTAAACGTAGTGATAATTTTCTTGTGTTTGATCTCTTTGAGGTCTTCTCTTCCTTTGCCTCTCTACATCCGAATTTACTACTCTCCTAGTACATATGAACACATACATTGACATATACGGGATGAGAATTTTGTAATCATAACTGAATATTATCCCTTACGGTCTTTTACCATATCATAGGCAAGCCCTGTTCATTTTAGCCTCATGTTTCACCTTCTCTTTAACATCTTTTGCCTAATGTTTTGCTAAATGTTTTGCTAAAACATTTCAAATTTTCTTCTCTCAGAGTCCTTCACTGTGTGATCAAATATTTTGAGACCAGTCCTCTTATCAATCAATTAAAAGACTGAAAACTATGTTCCCATGTCAGAGGATAGCATCAGTAAGCTTAGATGTAACATTTTTATAGATTTTGATATTTCAAAAGTTAAAGCAGCACCATTGGGGAGGTTTAAAACTAAACTACCTTAGGTGACAGGGAGGAAGATGGTGGAGGAGAAGCTGGAGGCTAAGCAGGCTATTGCATAGAAAGAAGGTTTAATGTTCCAGTGAACAGTCCTAGGCTAGAGAATCACACCAAGTGTGTCATAACAGTACAGAGAGTTTAGCTAGAGAGGGAAAATCCAGGCAGCTTGGTCAAGGAGACAGATCTGAGCACATGCTGGTAACCATGGTGGTGGCAGTGGCAGTGGCAGCTGCTGTGGCTGCCATATCAACAGAGAGAGTCTGGGACAAAGAAGCCAGATGCGGTGTGTGAGTGGATTCTACCTACCACCAGCAAGAACTGACAAGAAGCAGAAAACTTCATCCTGCTGATTGCAGACCACAGACAGCCCAGGAACCAAGAGTCTGGCATGAGTAGAACCTGACATCCTCACTCCTTCTCACAGAGCCACGGTGAGAAGGCAGCTCCTCACCCACCACTGGGGAAGATCTCCAACGTTGATACTGAAAAAGACCAGGCCAAGCAGCTAGCTCCAGCCCAGGCCTTGGAAGAAAACAATTGGAGCCATTAGCAGGTCACAGGAACCTGACCTGACCAGCCAAGCTCAGCTCCACCCAGTGGAAAGTCACCCCACCCAGGCAGAGGAGCTCCGCCTCCAGAGGAGTGACTTTCTTCACTGGGTAAACAGAGCCAGAGGCTGCCCCTCCCCACCACAGCCTAGACAAACAATTGAAACTCAGTAAACATTAAACCCTGAGAATGGCTCCAGGCTGCGCTCTGTGAGTGTCTCAGGAGCTAGCCCCTCAGGGAAAAGCTACTGATTGCTGATAGGCCTCAATCTTACCCAGAGGCTAGCCTCATCACGGAAATTCTAAATTAGGGAAAACAGCCATCTCCCTCTTTTGTGATACTCAAAGCAGATCTCCCTCCCACTGAAGTAGCCTGGGAGGAGAATCACAAACTCTTGCTTAAGGCAGAGCTGTCTGCCTGCTCAAACAAACTGACATAGGAAACCAATCAAGCCACAGGAAAACCAAATACCACAAAAGGACCAAAGACTCCACCAAGAGACTGGTTATGGACACAGGGGAGATACAAGATCCCCCCCCCAAAAAAAATCAAAGAACTCTTTTTTTCTACCTTTAAAAAAATTATTAAAAAATTGTTTTCCATTACTTTTTCTCACATCATTTCTTTTAGGTGTATAAGTGTGTGTGTGTGTGTGTGTGTGTGTGTGTGTGTGTGTGAGTGTGTGTGTGTGTGCTTTTAAAAAAATCTCTTTTGACTTTTTGGTCCTTTTTTTTCTTTTCTTTCTTTCTCTCTTTGTTTCTTTTTTACCTGACTTAATAGCTGTTCGGCTCATCCCCAGATATATACCCATTGTTGATTATTAGCCATTATCCCCCATTGTGTTCATACTTAATCCAGAAATTTATTGCTCAATTCACAACCGCTTAGGCTTAACTTCATTAATAGAATTATCACTTTATAAGTATATAAATTTCAAGTATTCCAATTTTAAAAATTTTTACTTTTTAATGTTTTCTTTTTAACCCTTCCCTCCTCTCATCCTATCCTATTCTTCTCTCAATATCATTTCTTTATACTTACATAATATTTTGGTGCTTAATTATTTTAATTTAAATTTTTGTTTTTCAATTTTTCATTTTCTTATATCTCTCCTATCAATCTATCCAATCAATTTCTCTCTCTAAGATTAGAACTTGGTTAAATTCACTTTCCTTTTCCCTCTCCACATCTCGCTAATCCTATTTTTCCCCACAATTCTCCCTAAACCTAACAATTTCTGGTTTGCTGAATCCCTTTTTGATGTTCTTAGCCTATTAATCCATAGTTGTTTGATGTTGAATAGCTTGTATCTGTTGAACTAGCTTGTATTTGCAGCTAATTTGACTGTGCAACTACAAGACTCTGGTTGATGCTTGCCTTAAAGTAGTGCCCTAGCACAAAACTGGTGTTATTTTCATACCAAATGGGCAGAACAAGCCAGAGAAACAAAAGAAAAAAGGCTAGTCCGGGTATCTCAATTCCCACTCATGATAATCAGGGGACAGAACAGATAATGAATAATCCAGAGGAGAGTTCCCCAAAAGGTCTACAAACACTACTGGTAAACATGGTAAATGAAAAGATTGAAAACCTGCAAAGGACTCAGAGTGAGCGTGATAGAGAGCAAGAGAAAGCAAACCAAAGATTAATACAGGAATATCGTGAGCATGAGGAAGCTACTCGAAGATTAATACAGGATTTGTGGGAGCAAGCTGAGAACAGTCAAAGAGAAAGACAGGAATTGCATGAGCAGACTGAGAACAGTCAAAGAGAAACACAGAAATTGCGAGAGCCAGATGAGAATGGACAAAGATCAACAGAGACATTCACAGAATCCATAAACAGACAGCTGAAGGAAACCAGGGAGACCACAAAGGGAATGCTAAATGGAGCCTGACAGAAGGAAAGGGAATCCAAGGAAACCACAACCAATCAACTAAGTGAATTGAGAATAAACACTGAATACCAAATTAAGGAAGTAAAGAAATTCATACAAGATCTAAAACAAAGTTCCAACAAAGAATTTGAAGCCATCGAAGCCAACCAATTAGAAGGAAAGGAAATAAAAAACAAAGCAGAAAGTCTTCACAGTAGGTTAGACCATGCAGAAGATCGAATCTTGCGGATTGAAGACAGCATAGATATTACGGAGAAAGAACATACAACTATCCAAGACATATCCAAGAAATATAATAGATCTATTTAACATTTGGAAGACACCATCAGAAGGCCTAATCTGAGGATAATGGGTGTATAAGAGCACCTAGAGACAGAAGTTAACAGTCAAGGAAATGTGTTTAACAGGATCCTAACAGACAACTTCCCAAGCATGCATAAAGATAGGCCTATTCAGAGATAGGAAGCTTTTAGATCCCCAAATAAACCAGACCAGAACAGACATCCCACCGTCATATTGTAATCTGCACAGGATCAATTCAGACCAAGGAAAAGATACTTAAAGCTGTCAAGGAGAAAAGATCAATCACCTAGAAAGGGAAACCAATTAGAATCACCTCAGATTTCTCAGCAGAGACAATGAAAGGAACAAGAGCCTGGAATGATGTACGCCATACCCTAAAGACAAACAACTATCAAACAAGAATACTGTACCCAGCTAAACTCTCCTTCATAACCGAAGGTCAAATAAAAACCTTCCATAGCAAAGAAAAACTGAAACAATGTATCTCCACCAAACCAGCCCTACAAAAGATACTTAAAGATGTCCTACACATTGAAAACCAACAAGACCACAATAAAGACCAAGAAACCACACCCAAACTGAGAATCCAAGAACCATAGGAAGAACCCAGTTGCTGAAGCCCCCAAGAGGTGGACAACATGGCAGGAACTCCCAAATACCTGTCAGGCCTAACTCTCAACATTAACAGACTTAACTCTCCAATTAAGCAACATAGACTGTCTAGTTGGATTAAAAATCAAGATCCTTCTATCTGATACCTTCAGGAGTCACACCTTGCCCATAAAAACAGAGCCATTGCAACAATGAGATGTAAAAGTCGTTATGTCGAAAAACGAACTTTACAACTTTGGTTGGGGGGAGGATCCGGTGAGAGGAGGGGGGAGTATGGGAAGGGATGGGAAGGGGAAACAAAGAGGAAGCAACAATGCTTAATAAGAAATATACTCATTATCTTGCCCATGTAATTGTAACCCCTCTGTACAGAATTCTCACAATAAAAAAAATGTACTGGAGGCATGGCTCAGAGATAGAATGCCTATTTAGTACAAGGCCCTAAGTTCAAAAAACCAATATCACTATATATAGATCATATTGTTATGATATATGAACCTATAGGATATATAGATATGATAGCATACACATCATATAAATGAATGTATGCATGCATATATTTTCATCATAGAATTGTTACTAATACTAAAGAATAGAACACATGTAAATAGTTAATGCAACCCTGACACCAAGTAAGCGTCCAATAAACAATAGCTTCTATTCTAAAAAAAAAAAAAACAGAAAAACAAAAAACACATTTTGAAAGTGAAAAGCTGGAACAAAATCTACCAGGCAAATGGCCCCAATAAACAGCCAGGAGTTGCAATCCTAACATCAGATAAAATAGACTTCAAATTAAAATTAGTGAGAAGAGTTAAAGAAGGTCGCTACATAATTATTAGGGGATCTCTCCTTCAGGAGGATATTACAATTCTAAATATCTATTCGCCAAACAAAGGAGCACCCAAATTTATCCAAGAAACACTACTTTTCCTCAAATCTCACATAGATCCAAAGACATTAATTGTTGGGGATTTTAGCACACCACTTTCCCCACTAGATGGACCAACTCTAGGAAAACTCAACAGAGAAACCACAGATGTAAACAACTGCATATATGGATCAGCTAGATTTAACAGACATCTACCAAATATTTCACCCAGCAGCCTCAGAATACACGTTTTTCTCAGCAGCACATGGAACATTTTCCAAAATAGACCACATTTTAGGTCACAAAGAAAACTTCTCCAAATTCAGAAACATTGAAGTTATACCTTGCATTCTCTTAGACCACAAGGGAATAAAATTAGAACTCAACACCAAAAGCCACCAAAGAAAGTCCTGTAATACATGGAGGCTGAACAACACACTGCTGAATCATGAGTGGGTCATGGAAGAGATTAGAAAGGAAATGCAAATGTTCATGATGTGCAACAAAAATGAACACAAATTACCAGCTCCTCTGGGACATAGTAAAGGCAGTACTCAGGGGCAAGTTTATAGCTCTGAGTTCCTACATCAAAAAATTGGAGAGATCTGAAACTAACAATTTAATGACACATCTAAGCCTCCTTGAAAAAGAGAAGCAAGATAAACCCCAAACCAGTAGATGGAAAGAAATTATTAAAATTAAATCAGAATTTATTATTCATCACATCAACAGAAGCAAGAATAAGAACCACATGGTTATCTCAATAGATGCAGAAAAAGCATTCGACAAGATCCAACACCCCTTCATGATGAAGGTTTTGGAAAAATTAAGAA
>NW_012267350.1:1417939-1432331 GCF_000151885.1 Dipodomys ordii
TTACTTCACTTAATATAATTTTTTTTCCAAGTCTTTCCATTTCCTAACAAATGGGGCAATGTCATTCTTTCTGATGGAGGCATAGAATTCCAGTGCGTATATGTACCACATTTTCTTGATCCATTCATTTACTGAGAGGCATCTGGGTTGGTTCCATATCTTAGCTATGGTAAATAATGCTGCAATAAACATCTTAACAGGCCCATATCAAGCATTGAAATAGAAACAGCAATAAGAGACCTCCCATCTAAGAAAAGCCCAGGACCAGATGGTTTTACAGCTGAATTCTACAAGCCCTTCAAAGCAGAGCTCACACCAATACTCCTCCAACTCTTCAATGAAATTGAAAGAGAAAGTTTACTACCGAACTCATTCTATGAAGACATCATAACCCTCATCCCCAAACCAGTCAGGGACTCATCAAAGAAAGAGAACTACAGACCCATTTCTTTGATGAACATTGATGCAAAATTTCTCAACAAAATTTTGGGCAGGGGCTGGGAAGGTGGCTCAGTGGTAGAGTGCTTGCCTTGCATGTCTGAGGGCCTGGCTTCGATTCCTCAGCACCACATAAGAAAAAAGCTGGAAGTGGTGCTATGGCTCAAGTGGTAGAGCTCTAGCCTTGAGCTGAAAAGCTGTGGGACAGGGCCCACACCCAAAGTTCAGGCCCCACAACCAGAACCAAAAAAAATTTTTTTTGGCCAATCAAATTCAATAATTCATCCAAAATATCATACACCATGATCAAACAGGATTCATTTCAGGGATGCAAATCTGGATCAATACACACAAATCAATTAATATAATTCATCACATCAACATGAGCAAGGATAAGAACCACATGGATATCACAATAGATCCAGAAAAAGTATTTGACAAGATCCAACACCCCTTTATGATGAAGGCTCTGGAAAAATTAGGAATTCAGGAAACCTTCCTCAATACAATAAAGGCTATATATGACAAACCTATAGCCAGAATTATACTTAATGTTGAAAAACTAAAGCCATTTCCTCTTAACACAGGAACGAGACAAGGATGTCCCCTCTCTCCACTTCTTTTCAATCTAGTATTAGAATACCTAGCTACAGCAATAAGACAAGATGCAAACATAACGGGGATCCAAATAGGGAAAGAAGATGTAAAACTCTCCCTCTTTGCAGATGACATAATCTTGTATTTAAAGAATCCCACAGACTCTACTTACTGAAATTAGGAAAGCAACTCCATTCCTAATAGCCCCACAAAAAAATAAAATACCTGGGAATTAACTTAACCAAAGAAGTGAAGGACCTCTATGATGAAAACTTTAAAAACTTGAAAAAGGAAATCAAAACAGATCTTAGAAAGTGGCAAAAACGCCCATGCTCCTGGATTGGAAAGATCAACATCGTGAAAATGGCAATACTTCCCAAGGCTATGTACAAATTCAGTGCTATACCTATCAATATCCCAAACTCATTCTTCAAGGAAATAGAAGAGGCAATCCAAGAATTCATATGGAACAATAAAAGACCCCGAATAGCAAAAATGATCCTTAACAAAAAGAACAGTGCTGGAGGAAGATCAATACCAAATTTCAAACTCTACTATAAAGCCATAGTAATACAAACAGCTTGGTACTGGCACAAGAACAGACCTCAGGACCAATGGAGTAGAATTGAAAACCCAGAAATCAACCCACAGACCCATACCCACCTAATCTTCAAGCAGGGAGCTAAAAAAATAGAATAGAAGAAAGACAGCCTCTTCAGTAAATAGTGCTGGCAAAATTGGTTAACTACTTGTAGAAAACTAAAGCTAAATCCTTATATATCACCCTGCACCAGAATCAACACCAAATGTATCAAAGACCTCAGAGTCAAAGCCGACACTGTGAAATCATTACAAGATGGAATAGGAGAAACCCTAGGTCTCCTTGGAACAGGCTGAAATTTTCTTAATAGAGACCCAGAAACACAACAAATCAAAGAAAGCTTGGACAAACGGGATTGCATGAAATCACAGAGATACTGCTGGCAAAGGACATAGCTAGCAAGATGAATTGAAAGCCCACCGATTGGGAGAAGATCTTCACTCGCCATACAACAGATAAGGGTCTCATATCTAAAATATATTTGAAACTCAAAAAAATTAAATCCCCCAACAACAAATCCCCAAAGAAACAACTGCCCAATAAATGAGTGGGCTAAAGACTTAAAGAGAAACTTCTCTGAAGAAGGAAAGAAGAATGGCCAATAGACACATGAAAAAATGCTCAAACTCCCTAGCCATAAAAGAAATGCAAATCAAAACAACATTGAGTACCAATTCACCCCAGTTAGAATGGCTAGAATCAAGAACTCTAATAACAAGACATGCTGGAGGGGATGTGGACAGAAGAGAACCTTACTGCATTGTTGCTGGGAGTGTAAACTTGTTCAACCACTTTGGAAAGCAGTATGGAGGTTCCTCAAAAGACTCCACATAGAGCTCCCCTATGACCCAGCAATCCCACTTTGGGGCATTTACCCAAATGGTCACAAACAAGACCATACTAAAGCTACCAGCACAACTATGTTTATTGCAGCATTATTTACCATAGCTAAGATATGGAACCAGCCCATCAAGAAAATGTGGCATACATACACAATGGAATTCTATGCCTCCATCAGAAAGAATGACATTGCCCCATTTGTTAGGAAATGGAAAGACTTGGAAAAAAAATTTATTAAGTGAAGTAAGCCAGGTCCAAAGAAACATAGGTCCCATGGTTTCCTTTATTTGCAATAACTAGCATATGTCTGAGTCAAGCAGAAAAGGTCAGATAAGTTGATGTTAGGGAAATGAACTCTAAGATATGTATTCAAATGTTTTTTTTTCTTTCATGCGATTGTTTCTAGCATATTTGTAAGATTCTTTCTTTGTTGCTTTGTATGTCCCTCCCCCACAGTATAACCCCTGCTTTCACTGTATTTGATGTCGGTATAATTTGTGGAGGGGGACAGGAAAAACAAGTCGTTTAAATAGGGATACAGGTGGACCCATTGCAACAATGAGATGTATAAGTCGTTATGTCGAAAACGAACTTTACAACTTTGGTGGGCAGGGGAGGATTGGGTGGGGGGCAAGGGGAGGATGGGAAGGGATGGGAAGGAGAAACAAAGGAAGAGGCTACAATGCTTGATAAGAAATGTACTCATTATGTTGCCCATGCAATTGTAATGCTTCTGTACAGTATTTTCACAATATAAAAAATTGTCAGTGAAAAAAATACAAATACAATACAAAACGTAATAAATAAAATAAATAAAAAATAAAATACCTAGGAATTAACCAAAGAAGTGAAAGACCTATATGATGAAATCTTTAAAAAAAACTGAAAAAGGAAATCAAAACAGAACTTAGAAAGTGGAAAAAACTCCCATGCTCTTGGATTGGAAGGATCAACATGGTGAAAATGGCAATACTTCCCAAGGTTATCTTCAAATTCAATGTGATACCTATCAATATCCCAAACTCATTTTTCCAGGAAATAGAAGAGGAAATCCAAAAATTCATATGGAACAATAAAAGACCCCGAATAGCAAAACCTACCTTTAACAGAAAGAAGCTGGAGAAATATCAATATCATAGTTCAAACTCAACTACAAAACCATAGTAATCAAAACAACTTGGTACTGGCACAAGAACAGACCTCAGTACCAATGGAATAGAATTGAAAACCCAGAAATGAACCCACAGACCTATAGACATCTAATCTTCGATAAGGGAGCTATAAAAAATAGAATGGAAGAAACAGCCTCTTTAGTAAATGGTGCTGGCAAAATTGGTTAATCACTTGTAGAAAACTAAAGCTAGATACTTGTATATCACCCTGCACCAGAATCAACTTCAAATGGATGAAAGTTCTCGGAGTCAAAGCAGACACCCTGAAAACATTACAGGATGGAATAGGAGAACTGATAGGTCTCTTTGGCACAGACCTGAAATTTTCTTAATAGAGACCCAGTAACACAACAAATCAAAGACAAATTGGACAAATAGGATTACATGAAGTTGCACAGCTTCTGCTTGGCAAAGGATATGGGTAGCAAGATCAACAGAAAGCCCACGGATTGGGAGAAGATCTTCACTAGCCGTACAATGGGCAAGGGTCTCATATCTAAAAAATACCTGGAACTCAAAAAATTAAATCCCCCCTATAACAAATCTTCAAAGAAACAATTGCCTGATAAATAAGTAGGCTAAAGACTTAAAGAGAAACTTCTTTTTTTTTTTAAATTTATTGTCGGTTGTGGGGCTTGAACTCTGGGCCTAGACTCTCCTTCAGCTCTTCAGCTCAAAGCTAGTGTTGTACCCCTTGAGCCACAGCACCACTTCCGGCTTTGTCTGTGTATGTGGTGCTGAGGAATCGAACCCAGAGCCTCATGCATGTGAGGCAAGCACTCTACCACTGAGCCACCTTCCCAGCCCTTAAAGAGAAACTTCTTTGAAGAGGAAAGAAGGATGGCCAATAGACAGGAAGAAATGCTCAACCTCCCTAGCCATAAAAGAAATATAAATCAAAACAACATTGAGATACCAACTCACCCCAGTTAGAATGGCTAGAATCAAGAACTCTAATAACAAGACATGCTGGAGGGGATGTGGCCAAAAGGGAACCCTACTGCATCGTTGGTGGGAGTGTAAACTTGTTCAAGCACTTCGGAAAGCAGTATGGAGGTTCCTCAAAAGACTCCACATAGAGCTCCCCTATGACCCAGCAATCCCACTTTGGGGCATTTACCCAAATAATCACAAGCAAGACCATACTAAATCTACCAGCACAACTATGTTTATTACAAAAATTATTTACCATAGCTAAGATATGGAACCAACCCAGATGCCCCTCAGTGGATGAATGGATCAAGAAAATGTGGTATATAAACACAATGGAATTTTATGCCTCCATCAGAAAGAATGACATTGCCCCATTCGTTAGGAAATGGAAAAACTTGGAACAAATTATATTAAAGGAAGTAAGCAAGGTCAAAAACATAGGTCGCATGGTTTCCTTTATTTGCAATAACTAGTATATTTCTGGGACAGCAGAAAAGCTCAGATAAGATGATGTTAATAAAAATGTACCCCAAGACAGGGACACAAGTGGTTTTTTCTTCCTTGTTATTGTTTCTAACATATTTATAAGGTACCATGTGATTTTTTGTTGCTTTTTATGTCCGTCCCCCATGGTATAACCCCTGTTTTCACTGTATTTGATGCTGGTATAATTTGGGGAAGGGAAGGGAAAAAACACAATGTTTACCTAGGGATATAGATTGCCCAATTGTAACAATGAGATGTACAAGACGTTTTGTCGAAAAAAGAACCTTACAATTTAGGCAGGGGGTGGAGGTTGGAGGGTGGAGTGGTGTAGTTTAGGAGGTGGGATGGATGAGTTGGTAGGGGAAAAACAAAGAGAAGGCAACAATCCTGCATAAGAAATGTACTCATTACCTTGCCCATGGAACTGTAACTCCTCTGTACAGTATTTTCACAATAAAAAAACTTATTAAAAAACAAACTGAACTACTCTATAGTAGACTTTGAGAGATTCACACAGACACATTTTTCATTTAAATAATGCTGGATACCTCTTACGTGTCATGTGCCAACCCTGTTAACACATAGACAGGTTAGGCACAAAATTTGATATTAAAAGTACCCAAACTAATGAGTCAGATACATATATCATAGTCTGTAATATACTATAATTAATATTAAATTAGAGGAACACCTGAATAAACTAATATTTATCTTTGTGAAAGGAGTAGACGTTAAAAGTAGAGACTCAGAGGCACAACAGAAAGCAAGTGATATTTGAATTGGTATTTCAAAAGTGAACAGGAAATTTTGAGATGTAAAAAGAGTGAGAGAATAAGAAATAGCTAAAAAAAAAACTACCTTTGAACTAGCTTGCATTCAGCGACCTGGAGAACTGTGAAGGAGGATTACTTGATGAAGTCAATGATGGCGTCAGTGACATTTTCCTTTTTTTGTTCACTACTCCATTTCAGTGAGTCACTGCCTGGATTAAACCCAAGCAACCTTGACAGATGAGGATGCATTCTACCTGTAATGGACTTTAAATATATTCTGTACCTGATTCTTTTCTATTGTAATCCTTATCATCTTATTATCTGAACTTTGAGGTCTATTCTGTTCTATGAGTTTATGGAACGAAGTCCTGAAAAGTATGTTTATCAAATTCAAAGTATGTGAATAGTGGGAGTTAGCAAATGTAACAGCATGACATGGATTCAAAATAAATTCAGGCATGGATAGTGACATGGATCCAATGAGGGGAAAGGTAATAGAGTGTTCAGAGTTTTTGAATACTATAAGAACAATGTGTAGAATATTGATAGAAGGTTCTCTGATTCTTCTTTCTGTTACTATAACCAAATACTTGAATCTGGTGATTTATACAGAAAAGTTTTGTTTATGGCTCTTGGGGCCTAGAAAATCCAAGATTATGCTACCAGCAGCTTCTCAGTTTCTAATGAAAGCTTCATATCAGAAGAACGGGTAGAAGAAAGAGATGGAGGACTGCACTTCTCTGATAACTAACCCAGTCCTTTGGAAAAGGTATTAATCTATTAACAAGGGTCCCATTCCTATGACCCAAATATCTCCTTCTAGGCATCACTATCCCATACTGTTACATCAAGGAATTACAGTATCAGCACACAAACTTTTTTACAACAAGTTTTTATTATGAAAGTACTGTACAAAGGGGTTACAATTAAATGAGCAAGGTAATGCGTACATTTCTTATCAAGCAATGTTGCCTCCTCCTTTGTTTTTCCCCTACCATCCCTGCCCTCCCATCTCCACAACTACATTCCTCCCTCCCCCGACCCCTGCCTAAATTGTGAAGTTCATTTTTCTTTTTTTGTTTTTTCTTTTGGATTTTTTTTATTGTAAAAATACCATACAGAGGGGTCACATTTTCTTGATCCATTCATCTACTGAGGAGCATCTGGGTTGGTTCTATATCTTAGCTATGGTAAATAATGCTGCAATAAACATAGTTGTGCTGGTAGCTTTAGTATGGTCTTGTTTGTGATCACTAGAGAAATGCCCAGATGTAGGATTGCTGGGTCATAGGGGAGCCCTATGTCGAATCTTTTGATTTGCTTTCCAAAGTGGTTGAACAAGTTTACACTCCCACCAACAATGCAGTAAGGTTCCCTTCTGTCCACATCCCCTCCAGCATCTGTTGTTATTAGAGTTCTTGATTCTAGCCATTCTAACTGGGGTGAGTTGGTATCTCAATGTTGTTTTGATTTGCATTTCTTTTATGGCTAGGGAGGTTAAGCATTTCTTCATGTGTCTATTGGCCATCCTTCTTTCCTCTTCAGAAAAGTTTCTCTTTAAGTCTTTAGCCCACTCATTTATTGGGCAGTTGTTTCTTTGAGGATTTGTTGTTGGGGATTTAATTTTTTGAGTTCCAGGTATATTTTAGATATGAGACCCTTATCTGTTCTATGGCCAGTGAAGATCTTCTCCCAATCCGTGTGTTTTCTATTGATCTTACTAGCTATGTCCTTTGCCATGCAGAAGCTCTCAACTTCATGCAATCCTATTTGTCCAAACTTTCTTTGATTTGTTGTGTTTCTGTGTCTTTATTAAGAAAATTTTGGCCTGTGCCAAGGAGACCTAGGGTTTCTCCTATTCCTTCCTGTAATGTTTTCAGGGTATCTGCTTTGACTCTAAGGTCTTTAATACATTTGGAGTTGATTCGGGTGCAGGGTAATATATAAGGTCTAGCTCTAGTTTTCTACAAGTGATTAACCAATTTTTCCAGCACCATTTACTGAAGAGGCTGTGTTTCTTCCATTCTATTTTTTTAGCTCACTTATCGAAGATTAGGTGGCTATAGATTTGTAGGTTCCTTTCTGAGCTTTCAGTTATATTCCATTGGTCCTGAGCTCTCTTCTTGTGCTACTACCAAGCTGTTTTGATTACTATGGCTTTGTGGTAAAGTTTGAAATTTGGTATTGATGTTTCTCCAGCATTTTTTTTCTGTTAAGGATAATTTTTGCTATTCGGGGTCTCTTATTGTTCCATATGAATTTTTGGATTGCATCTTGTATTTCCTTGAAGAATGAGGTTGGAATATTGATATGTATCACATTGAATTTGTAGAAAGCCTTGGGTAGTATTGACATTTTCACAATCAACACACGTACTTTTGAGGGACATATTCAAACCATAGTGAGATGACTGGAATTAAATGTGGAATTAAATGCTCTTGTTATGTCTATACTTAATGTACATTAAGAAAAAGATTTTGTTAAAAAATACCTTGACATCCCTGAAAATATCACAATTCTTCATCATTCTGTAGTAATAAGATCAATTCTGGAATGTTGTGCCCACTTCTAGAAGGCATTCTTTAAAGATGCTGATAGATGGAGTAGGCCCACCTCATCAGTAATGGAATGATTGAGGGTTGAGAAGTCATTTCACAACATAAGAAATTGAGGACCAGAGAAATCATAGTAAAGAAGGACCAGTAATATTCAAAGAAGAGGTGTGTGTGTGTGTGTGTGTGTGTGTGTGTGTGTGTGTGTGTGTGTATTAACACTATGATAAACTAAAAACAAATGGATATTTCAGAAGATTGATTTTGAAGAGAAAATTGTATAAATTCTATTGAATTTCAGTGTATGTTGAGATCTCTTTATGTGTCCTTTAAAATGTATGTAAATATATCCATTAATTCCTGTTCCATTTCTATACTGTACTTTGTAATTGAAATATTTTATATTTCACTTTATGTCCTCTACTAGCTTTGTAATTGTCCTATTATCATGAATATTTTAATGGTTATTTTAGAAATTACAAACACATATTTGACTTATTACTGATGACTTTAGTACTTTTGTCATGTCTTAACAATACAAGATTTTAAAACAATTTAACTATATTCCATCACCTATTTTGCCATTACTGCTACTTTTACATATATTATATATATAATAAATCCAAAAAGACATTGTTATTGTTGGTGTTTAAATGAACAATCACCTTTCATGGTTACTTATATTTACCTTTTTGAGTGCTATTCACTCTATTTTTAATGCTTCTATAAGTAATCTAAAAAGATCATTTTACTTAAAATTTTAATATTTAGTATAGTGTGAGTCTAATGGCAATAAAAATATCTCAAATTTGTTTGTCTGACATGATTATTTTGCCTTTGTTGGTTTTGAACATTCTGTCTGTCAATATAGCATTATGGTTTGGTAACTGTTGTTCCTTGCAGCCCTGAAAACATGCCAGCCCAAAGTACAAATGTAGACCCTTTTATCCAGCTGGAGATTCTATATGTAGCTGTTCTATATGTAACAAATAAACTCCACCTCTAATCCATTACTCTACTAATACCCCATCAGGAAGGATTAACCTAAGTATGTCCAGTCAATGTTCCCTTCCTCATGGTCTACCATGTCAATCCATGACAAATGGATGATTCCTAAAGAACAAGGATACACTTAGTGCCTGCATCAGCATAGGGAAAGGGGCTTGATTTCACTAAAACCAAGTTGCCTACCAAACATGCCATGGAGCTGCCAGCCTAAAGCAGGAACAGTCACTGCCCTGCACATCTAGAAGTTCTCCAAGGTACATGTACTCATCCCTATCCTCCCCACACCTAGTCTTTGATAGGGACAGAGGGCATCATCTTTTAGGGCTGAGGCCAAATAATGCATTGAAGTATCAGGGGAAGAGAACATTTGGCTGAAACTATTTCCCAGGCAGGTGTCAGGACGCAATAATATAAATCCCCAAATAAAATCATTTAGATTGGAAGATCATGACCATGTAACAAACTTCAAACACAGTGCCCTTCCACATGACTGCATCAATAACATGTCCATGAAGCTGGCCCTTCCCCTATTCCCAAATGAGTAGGGACAACTGACAAGATCAATGGCATATCTACCCATGCTTAGGAATACAGTGCCTTGCTTCTATTAGTCCTATACAAGGACCTTCAGACTCTGATTCTTGCTTACTTCTCCAGACTCATCTCTATCAGACACTCGTGTGACAACTAGAGACTATTTTTCTACTTCTACCTGGACTGTCTTCTACTTTCACTACTACCTCATGTATTCCTATCTCCTCCTTCTTCTTTTTCCTTACTAACTCCATCTTGCAGGTGAATGCTCTAGATCTATCCTGTGATGTAGCATATATTCATTAATTAAGGTGGCCTGTTTACCTACCTATCCCCATAATAGTTATCAGGCTCCAAAAAGGCTGAACTGTTGTCTTGTTCACTATCTTTAGTGCTTTACAGAACATAGGTGAGAGTAGGAAACAGTCATACTAATGAAATGGATCACTGATCCAAGCTATAAGTCTCATAGTGTGCTTTCACTGAACAAACTGCCAGTCGATATTTCTTGTGACTAAATGCTTTAATCTTTCATTCTTAGAGTCATATACAACACCATTTCCTTTTCTGAGATTATTTGTATATTTATCAGATAGTTTTAAGAGGTTGAAGTTTATAGGACTTTCTTCAAATCAGATGAATATTTGCTAACATGGCACTTGAATTTATATCTCTTAGCTTTTTGTAGGCAAAAATCCTGCCCATTCTCAATTTGCTTTAAAGGAATTTATGATGTCTGAAAGTGGTGATGACCCCGGAATTATGACTCTCCCCAATACTTTTAGATCATCAACACAGGATTTTCCAAGTTGTTCTCTGCATAGGTTAGGGCTCTCCATGCAGATGAGCATGCTTAAAGCTTAGAAACCATTTTAAAAGAATAAAATAAAATGAATAGTGGTTATATCTGTTCTCAGTGGGTTCTGAAACATAAAAGTCTCTTATCTTCAGAAAACTCTAAAGAGACAGCTTGTGATTTGCCTGAATCATTTGTCACCGGCTCCTAAGAGATAGATAAAAATTAGGTGACAGACAGCACATGGAAGGAAAGGATTTAAATGCCTTGCTGCACATTCCCTTCAGGGCTGGAGCAAGTGGGGTCTTGCTTTATCACAACAATCAGAGGTCAGAATCCAGAGCCCTGAGAAGAACTGAGCCATGCAGCAGGCCTCTGAGCTTCCCACCATCCAGTGTTCACACTGACTCAGCTTTGAGGCTAACAATGGGAAGCTAAAGTTACATTTTTCAAACTGTGCCTTGTATAAATTTGCTTGGTGTTGGAAGGTTATTTTGGAAGTATATTTAGATTTCTGATACTGTTGTGAAATTATTGGTTTAGAAAATATTCAGTATTTTGGGCGAGTATAATTCCTTTCTCATCTCTTTTTAAGTAACATTGTAATTTTTACTCAATAGCATTCTATTTGTTCTATAGGATGCATCATCTATAAGGAAAGTAAGCCACTGTTTGGTTCCCTGAAGGAAGAAGAGATACTCTATGTGTTTCTCTGGACACAGATTAGTACAAATATCAAAGACAGAAAAAAATTTGTTACTTGTATAGCAACTCATTATTTATTTTGTCTAAGATTTGTTTAGTGCTTCATGTATTTCAATATCTCTTCCTATCTGAGTATTAACTATAATCACAGCCCTTGTGCATGTTCATTCCATAGCATTTATAAAAAATGTGGCTAAGGTTCCACATAGTCACTAGCTATGGGACCTTGGGCATCTCTGATTCTCTGTTTCCTTGTGTAGATTATAATAGTCTTCACCCTTCAGGATTTCTGTGGTATGGTGTTACACAAGTAAGTGAGTATCTGAAATACTTGGAGCAGAATCTCACAAAATTTAGCATTAGAAGAGAGTGACGTTCAGAAGATGGTAGAACAGGAGTTTTCTACTGTCATGTTCCCATAGAGATATAATTTTAGTTTTGTCAACTATTCACAACTATTCCCACCTTAGTGAGCTGAGTGAGTAGACAATTGCCAGTACAGAATTGAAGACAATGATCCAAGAATAGATGTGCATGGAAGCGAGCAAGAGCACTTTCATTTTACCAGTATCACCCCTCCTCCAAGGAAGCCAACGTTAACATCAAGAATAAGCCTTCAGTAGCCAATAATTCTTCCTGTAGAAGAAAGTGAGAGTACAATGAGTAACTAGATTTCCCAGGTAAAATACTGCTGAAGACTAACTTCTTTCTCATTCCATCTGGAATACTGAGATGATTAGCACAGCTGATTGGTTTGAAGAAGTTAAGAGCAGGGAATAGAGGCAAAGACTCACAACAAGCAGAAGTTAGAACTCAACAAGGGGCTATAAACTACTAATTACTTCACAGACATCAGGAAGCACACACATGAGCTGCATAGAATACCTCACCTACAAATTGCCCACCAATGCCCTATAAGTGTTCCCAAGACTATGTGTGTCTCGGTCTTTCCCATCCCTTAGTCATCCTTGAGTGGAGAGAGGTTGAGGCACACTTGCACTTGCAGATGACAAATATGAGACACTATAGATAACTTATGAGCATGAACAAATTGTTGACCAGTCTGAAAGTGAAGGGATAGGAAAAGATATTCCATGCACACAGAAGTGAAAAGAGAGAAGTAGCTATATACATAGCAAATAAAATAGATTTTAAGTCCAAAACTGTAAAAAAAAAGTCAAAGAATGTTATTATATAGTATATATAATGTTTTTATATATTTTTATAATATTATATATATACTTTTATATAAATACTTTTATATAAATAATAAAGTGGTCAGTAAAGAGTATATAATAATTGCAAATCTATATGTACCCCACACAGGAGCACCTAAATAAATAAAGCAAATATTAACAGATCTGCAAAGTTAAGAATTTCAACATCCCAGGTTCAATAGTTGATAGATAATCTAGATAGAAAATCAAGAAGGAAACATTAAGCTGAAATTATACTTTAGATGAAATGGACCTAACATTCCAGCCAAAAGAGGCTGAATGCACAATCTTCTCAAGATATCACAAAACATTCTCCAGGTTAGATTACATGCTAGACCAACTCTTAACTTATTTAAGAAAATTCAGATCATATCAAATATCTTTTCTGATCATGATAGTATGATACAAGAAATTAATAGCAGGAGAAATATTGGGGAATTCACAAATGTGTGAAAATTAGGCAACATACTTCTAGACAGCCAGTGTGTCAAAGAGTAAGTTAGAGGGAAGTCAGATATCTTGAGACAAACACAATTATAACACAAAACTTATGAGATACAGAAAAAAAATCTAAAATGGAGATCCGTTGTGTTGTTAAAGCGTATATAAAGAAAAAGTTCTCAGGGCTGGGAATGTGGTTCAGTGGTAGAGTACTTGCCTAACATACATGAGGCCCTGGGTTTGATTCCTCAGTACCACATAAACAGAAAAAGCTGGAAGTGGCACTGTGGCTCAAGTGGTAGTGTGCTAACCTTGAGCTGAAGAACTCAAGGAGAGCTCCCAGGCTTAGAGTTCAAGCCCCAATGCTGACCAAAAAAAAAAAAAAAAAGAAAAGAAGAAGAAGAAGAGAAAAGGTTCTCAAATACCTGAACTTGACACCTCGAGAACAAGAAAAAGAAATTAAGCCCAAGAGTAGGAGGAAGGAAATAAGAAAGATCGGAGGAGAAGTAAACGAAGCAGAAACCTAAAAAAAAAAAAAAAAAAAAACCATAAACAATAATCTTAGCTTCTCAGGAGACTGAGATCTCAGATTATGGTTTAAAGCCAGAATGGGGAGAATAGTCCAGAAGACTCTTTTCTCCAGTTAACCACGAAAAAGCCAGAAGTGGAGTTGTGGCTCAAATGGTAGAGTACTAGTCTTGAGTGAAACAGCTCAGAGGCAATGCCCAGGCCTTGAGTTCAAACCCCAGGACCAGCACACACAAAAAGCAATCTAAAAACTATAAGTAACAATAAAAGTGAGTCAGTGTTTAAAAAAATACAAACAAAATCGACAAACCTTTAGTTTACAAGAAGAAAAAAGAAAAACTCTTAAACATTCAATAGAACATGAATGAAAGAGAAAAGAATTATATCTGAAGCTAGATAAATATGATGGATCATAATATATGAATAATTACATGACAATCTGATAGCCTAGAAGAAACACACAATCTATTAATTGTGAGGAAACAGAAAATATGAGCAGAACAATAATAAGTAAAAATATTGAACCAATAAACAAAAGTCTTCAAAGAAGGTAAATCCCAGGACCCAATGGTTCACTACTGAATTCTATGAAGTATTTAAATAACTGAATGAAAAACAAGTCATATAATCTTCTCAACACATGTAGAAAAATATTAACACAATTTATTTTTATTTATTTTATTATTTTTTATTGTGAAAATACTGTACAGAGGGGTTACAATTACATGGGCAAGATAATGAGTACATTTCTTATCAAGCATTGTAGCCTCC
>NW_012267350.1:1432456-1443758 GCF_000151885.1 Dipodomys ordii
AACATCAAATACAGTGAAAGCAGGGGTTATACCGTGGGGGAGGGACATACAAAGCAACAAAGAAATAATCTTATAAATGTGTTGGAAACAATCGCCTGAAAGAAAAAAAAAACATTTGAATACGTATCTTAGGGTTCATCACAATTTATTATCTTGTCAATATCTACAGCAAATTAAATATAGAAGTAATATACTTCTACATAATCAACATCATATATATCAAGACTACAGCTAACATCACACTTGATAAAAAGCTGCAAATGATGCCTTTAATAGCAAGAACAAAACAAAGATGGCTACTTTTACCATATCTACTCAGCATAGGACTGGACATTCCAGGCAGGCAAGAAAAAAATTTAAAGCTCCTATATTGGCAAGGAAGAACTTGAAAACCTGATTTTTACATGTAGTAAACACTAAAGGGTCAGCCATAAAAAACGCAACAATGTTAGTCCTAATGAATGAACTCTGTATATTGGCAGACATTTCTCTATACATGGTCAGTGAACTATCTCAAAAAGGAAATTAAGAAAAATCAATTTTGGGGGGAGTGAAGGGATAGTGGGAGAACAACAAGGGAGGGGGTAACAATGCTCGACAAGAAATGTACTCATTGCCTTAGTCATGTAACTGTAACCCCTCTGCACAGCATCTTTACAATAAAATTAAATTACAAAGAAAATTAATTTTATAATAGCATCAAAACAAATTAAATACTTAAAAAGAAATATGCAAGGTGCCAATGGCTCATGCCTGTAATCCTAGCTACTCAAGAGACTGAGATCTGAGGATTGTGGTTCAAAGCCAGATTAGGCAAGAAAGTCTGTGAGACTCATCTCCAGTTAAGCAACAAAAAGCATACTTCATCTTCCTGTAGTACTGGCCTTCAGCAAAAACATCTCAGGGACAGAACCAGGCACACAACAAATAAATTAATAAATATAAAACTGTATTCTGAAGAGGGAGAGGAAAAGCATCTCAAATCACACAAGAGAGACAAAACAGCTGAAAAGCACAGAGAAACAGAAAGGCAGAAGGATTGGGATTGGGGGGGAGGGGGGAGGCTGGGAAGGGATGTGAAGGGTAAACAAAAGGAGGAGGCTGCAATGCTTGGTAAGAAATGTACGCATTATCCTGCCCATGTAATTGTAACCCCTCTGTACAGTATGTTCACAAATAAAATAAAATAATAAAAAAAAAACAGAAAGGCAACAGAGAAAAGTAGGAAACAATCCATAGCTCCAAATTAAACTCTCCAGAGAAAGTGAACGCCAAAGTTACAACCACAAAGTAACCCTGGCAACAGACTGGAATATGTAGATGTGCAATAAGCCTGCATTTCTCATAAACTCTAAAACCACTAAGAGGATTTGGCGTGACAGTGGCAACTCCTGTGTGACAGGTTGGCATTGGAAAAGACAGACATGCTTGTCATTCTCCATAGGTCAGTGTTATAGAAAGGAACAGTCTTGAGAAGAGGGCTGTTATTTGAAACTGAAGTACTGTGAGGTCTTGAAGGAAGACACAACCTCATGGACAGAAAGGCCATGTGAATAGCAAATGTTCCTCAGATAAGCTGTCACTTGATGATAATCACAGGAATGAATGTAACTAATAGTTATGGTTGTTGTTTTAAGCCATCAAGTTCTGATATGGTTAATTTTACAATACCTACCTAATTTATCATATAGACTGATTAGTGGTACTTAAATGAGGGTGTTTGTCACAACTAGGGAGGAGAGGTGAAAATACTACTGGAATCCAGGATGTAGACAAGAGTAAGTAATGCTGCCTATTTGACAATACACAGGCAATACACAATTACCTGCAACCAAAAATGATATGTCAAACTATATTGAAAATGAACTTTTCAACTTGGGGGAGGAGGGAGTTAGGGAAGTGGGGTGGGAAGGGATGGTAAGGGAAAAACAAAGGAGGAGGTAACAATGCTCAATAGGAATTGTACTCATTACCTTACTCATGTAACTGTAACCCCTCTGTACAGTATCTTCACAATAAAAAATATATACTAAAATTTTTTAAAAGAATGATCTGTCAAAATGTCAACATTGGTAAGGTTGAGACTTCTTGACCTATGTGTATAAAGTATATGTAAATAGACAGACAGACAGACAGCCAAATAGATAATAGATATGAAGGCTATTGAAGTTAATATATAATCAAAGTTAAAAACAAATACAAATAACATTGAACATTCCATTGCTTCTAATGAGAGGAGGCCAGGATTCTGTTAAAGGGGGAAATGTAATTAAGAATGACTTCCTGCTGGGTGTGGGTGGCTCATACCTATAATCTTAGCTACTCAGGAATCGAACCCAGGGCCTCAGGCATGCAAGGCAAGTGCTCTACCACTGAGCCAACTTCCCAGCCCAATTTTAGCTACTCAGAAGGCTGACATATGAGGATTTAAGTTTGAAGCCAGCCTGAGCAGGAAGTCTATGAGACTCTTATCTACAATTAACCACCAAAGATCCAGAAGTGGAGCTGTGACTCAAGTGGTAGCATGCTAACACAAAAGCTCAGGAACAGTACCCAGTCCTTGACTTCAAACCAGGCCTGGCCCGTGCATGTGCACACACACACACACACACACACACACACACACACACACACACACACACCACACACCACACACACCACACACTTCTCTTTGTAAGATCACATGGATCATCTGCTGTCACCCACTGCTTACTCAATCACTGGCTCTAAACTGTAGTCATTCCTTGGGATTCTCCTTTTCCCCTGTATCCTAAACTCTCCCTAATCCTGACTGCCTCCCCTAGGTTCCTCACACCTAGTTCCAGCAGGATGAAGATTATTCTTTACTCTCTAGTGCAATACTTCAAGCAGTTCACACTCAGTACAGGAGTACACAATTGGAGAACTCATTTGCCTTGTTCCTGGAAAGAACCACCACTGAGGGCTGAGCCTTTTCAGGGGAGCAGGGGCACAACCACAGTGTGGAAAGAATTTGTGTCAATGCACCAGTGTAGGAGGCAGACAGGGCCTGTCATTGAAATGCTCTGAAAACCACAAGACAAGAGTAAGGAAAGGTTGATGGTGGGTTGGAAATCAGAAAGACCCAGCTTTTTTTTTTTTTACAGATGGTTAACACTATAGCACTTTAGCTATGGTGTGTCAAGGACTGATACCCATGTAGGCTAGACTCCTGATTATTCCCAGGTCTTACCACTAACTTAATGCTTATGCATTAAGGCTGTAAGATCTAATCAAGAATAGCAGGGAAAGAGACACAGGGAACTCTAGCTTTTCGTGCAATATTGTCGACCACCCTCAGGGCTCTCCCTGGACTGGGAAGTCGGGAGAAGTAAGCTTTCCTGAGTTAAATGAGACCTACTAATATCTTTCTCCTGGGCTTGCCTATCTGCTTGATTAATTAAAAAGAACCTCTGCTATGACTTCTACGTTTTCTCATACAGAGCAACTGTTTGCTTTTATGTTGACAGACTCTAGAAAATGTAGAAGCCACTTTTCCTCATTTCATCTCTTCCTCCTCCCCCCTATCTCTTTTGTTTTGATTAAGGTTGAACTCAGGATCTTGTCCTTGTTCAGCTAGCTTAATTGGCTAGTACCCTATGACTTGAGTCATGCTTCTAGCCGTGCTTTTTACTGGTTATTTTGGAAATAGATTCTTGCAGGTATTTTTGTGCTGAGATCCAAATGGCCATCCTCTGGATCTCAATCTCCTGAGTAGTTATGAGTACAGGCATGAGCCACTGGTACTCCATTTCTTTTTCATTTATGTTATCCCTTCAGACTAGGGTTGTTTGCATGTATCTGATAGCAGTTGATCCCATACAAGTCAAGTCAGTCATAATATTCAATGCATATCCTAGAAAATGAATAAAATTGAAGGGAGGGTTTTGGAGGGATGGGGGAGAATGATGAAATGGATGATGGATCAAAATACATTGTATTCCTAAATTGATTTGTTGAATGGCAACTCCTTTGTTCAGTTATTTAAGGAAAATAAAAATACTATTTTAAGAAATCAAGTAAACCTTCACTTCCATGATTATTCCACATAGTTGATGTTTACAAAAATAGCTCTTTATAGGGGAAAAACAAAGGAAGAGGCAACAATGCTGGATAAGAAATGTACTTATTAACTTGCTCACATAACTGTAATCCCTCTGTACAGTATTTTCACAATAAAAAACTTAATTAAAAAATAGCTCTTTAAACTAGGTACAGCAGAATATGCCTTTATTCCTAACAACTCAGGAGGCTGAGGAAGAAGTATTGTTTGAACCTAAGAGTTCAAGGTCAGTCTAGGCCACACAGTGAGACTCAATCTCAAAAACACCAAAATAGTACTTTATCATCCATAGTATTCCTACCTCTGTCATTGGATGTAATTTTTTACATATTAATTTTCAGTTCCAATAATCAGAATGCCATATATTTTAGCTCTATGGCAGATTGAAGTTCAAACACTGTCTCTCCCTTGGATCTGCCCTAAAATCAGAAAACTTCTCCATCACTGATTAGACCACAGACAAGTAGTAGACATTGTTCAATCTTGACATAGTGTCCTACTCTCATACTGGGCATTACTCAAGGAAGGTCTCTCAATATGAAACGTTTTACTATAAAGGAAACACTTTGTTCCCTATAGTTTGCAGAAAATAATAATAATGCACTCATGTTTTCTAAGACACAATAACATTAATAACTTTGGATACACCCTTTTTCATCAAAGTAATATGTCAATATGATTAGAATTTTGGGCTCAAGAAATGAGTAATGATATTAGTATTCTAGAAACTCTTCTTTGGCCTGTCTTTCAGGAAAGAACTATTAATTCTCTCTCTCAATTATAAACACTGAACCATTTGTTCAAGTTTGTCAGCTGAATGAATGAGAAAAATGTTCCATTTGGAAAGGTCAAGGTTTACTCAGTTCTAATGTAAAATTATCCATTGGTATTTTTCCTAATTCCTTCCAGAAAAAAAAGAGTAACATTCTGTTCATTTTAGTTATATTCAGAGAATGAGAAAGTTAAGAATGTAAGCAACGTAGCTGACATCATTCATTAAATCAGCCAGAAGAACATTTAGCACACAGTGGGTGCTTAGATATTTAATATTGAAATGACTTATTCAGTGACATCAAATGTTGTGACAGACATGGCATCAGGAAAACCAGCTCCAGAGTGTGCTGTCTGCTGCTCAGGCACTCTGTTCTCACACATTAGATTATTTTTATATACACACATGTTTTTTTAAGATTTCATCTATAATTTGAAAATTCAGCCAACTGTGCACAATGCTTAATGATATCCTATTAACAAAGAAATACCTTTATAAGGAACCCTGGGAAGGAACAAGTGTTACTTTTTTCCCCATCACCTGATACAAAGTGTCCCAGCAGGTAGCAATCGGATGAAAATTCCTGCTCATTTCAGACTTTCATGTAGCCAGTGTATCTCACTGGAGACTGATAAAAACAATGACTAGTTCGGGTTTAAATGTAGTGGAAACAAGGGAAACAAGGGGTTACATAAGCTAGCAGATGCTGCTCTGTATTTAAAATCAAATCTAGCTAGACATGGATGGCTAACACCTGTAACCATAGCTACTCAGGAGGCTGGAGATTATTTCTTAACATAGATTTTTTTATTGTAAAGATACTGTACAGAGGGGTTACAGTTATATGAGTAAGGAAAAGAGCACATTTCCTAGTGAGAAATGTTACCCCGTACTAAGGGATTTGAGAATAAACACTGAACACCAAATTAAAGAAGAAGTCCATACAAGATCTAACACAAAGCTCCAACAAAGAATTCAAAGCCAAAAAAGACCAATTAGAAGGAAGGGAAATAAAAAACAAAGTAGAAAGTCTTGA
Source organism: Dipodomys ordii (assembly GCF_000151885.1). NCBI lineage: Eukaryota > Metazoa > Chordata > Mammalia > Rodentia > Heteromyidae > Dipodomys > Dipodomys ordii. Next base: position 1,438,346 of record NW_012267350.1, read on the forward strand.
CAGTAGGTTAGACCATGCAGAAGATCATATCTCGGGGATTGAAGACAGCCTAGACATTATAGAGAAAGAACATAAAACTATCCAAGACAAATCCAAGAAATATGATAGATCTATTCAACATTTGGAAGACACCATCAGAAGGCCTAATCTGAGGATAATGGGTGTAGAGGAGCACCTAGAGATAGAAGTTAATGATATAGGAAATTTCTTTAACAGTATCCTAGCAGAGAACTTCCCAAACATGCAAAAAGATAGGCCTATTCAGATACAAGAAGCTTTTAGAATCCCAAAGAGACCAGACCAGAACAGGACATCCCACTGTCACATTATAATCCACACAGGATCAATTCAGACCAAGGAAAAGATCCTTAAAGCTGTCAAGGAGAAAAGATCAATCATCTAGAAAGGGAAACGAATTAGAATCACCTCAGATTTCTCAGCAGAGACAATGAAAGGAAGAAGAGCCTGGAATGATGTATGCCAGGCCCTAAAGACAAACAACTACCAACCAAGAATACTGTACCCAGCTAAAGTCTCCTTCATAACTGAAGGCAAAATTGAAACCTTCCCTAGCAAAGAAAAACTTAAACAAAAGATCTCCACCAAACCAGCCCTACAAAAGATACTTAAAGATGCCCAACATATAGAAAACCAGCAAGAACACAATCAAGGCCAAGAAACAGCACCCAAACTAAGAATCCAAGACCACAGGAAGAATCCAGTTGTCATAACCCCCAAGAAGGTGGATCACATGGCAGGAACTACCAAACACCTCTCAGTCCTAACTCTCAATATTAATGGACTTAACTCTCCAATTAAGCAACATAGACTGTCTAGTTGGATTCAAAAGTAAGATCCTTCTGTCTGCTGCCTTCAAAAGTCACACCTTGCCCATAAAAACAAACATTCTGAAAGTGAAAGGCTAGAATAAAATCCAACAAGCAAACGGCCCCCATAAACAAGCAGGAGTTGCAATCTTAATATCAGATAAAGTAGACTTCAAATTAAAATTAGTACTTAAAGAGAAACTTCTCTGAAGAGGAAAGAAGGATGGCCAATAGACACATGAAAAAACGTTCAACCTCCCTAGCCATAAAAGAAATGCAAATCAAAACAACACTGAGATACCAACTCACCCAAGTTAGAATGGTTATAATCAAGAACTCTAATAACAACAGATGCTGGAAGGGATGTGGACAGAAGGGAATCCTACTCTATCGTTGGTGGGAGTGTAAACTTGTTCAACCACTTTGGAAAGTAGTATGGAGGTTCCTCAAAAGACTCCACATAGAGCTCCCCTATGACCCAGCAATCCCACTTTTGGGTATTTACCCAAATGATCACAAACAAGACCATATTAAAGCTACCAGCACAACTATGTTTACTGCAGCATTATTTACCATAGCTAAGATGTGGAACCAACCCAGATGCTCCTCAGTAGATGAATGGATCAAGAAATTGTGGTATATATACAAAATGGAATTCTATGCATCCATCAGAAAGAATGACATTGCCCCATTTGTTAGGAAATGGAAGGACTTGGAAAAAATTATATTAAGTGAAGTAAGACAGGCTCAAAGAAACATAGGTTGCATGTTTTTCCTTATTTGCAATAATTAGTATATGTCTGAGACAAGCAGAAACGGTCAGACAAGTTGATGTTAGGCAAAATGAACCCCAAGATAAGGACTCAAATTGTTTTTCTTTCTTGTGATTGTTTCTAACATATTTATAAGATGATTTCTTTGTTGCTTTCTATGTTCCTCCCCCATGGTATAACCCCTTTTTTCACTGTATTTGATGTCGGTATAATTTGTGGAGGGTAAGGGAAAAAAAATTGTTTAAATAGGGCTACAGGTGGACCCATTGCAACAATGAGATATACAGGACTTTATGTCAAAAAACCAACTTTACTACTTTGGTGGGTGAGGGGGTGGGAGAGATAAGAAGAGATGGTAAGGGGAAACAAAGGAGGAGGCAACAATGCTTGATAAGTAATGTACTCATTATCTTGCCCATGTAATTGTAACCCCTCTGTATGGTATTTTCACAATTAGAAAAATAAAATAAAATTGGTGAGAAGAGATAAAGAACGTTGCTACATACTAATTAAGGGATCTCTCCTTCAGAAGGATATTACAATTCTAAATATCTATTCACCAAACAACGGAACACCCAAATTTATCCAAGAAACACTACTTACCCTCAAATCTCACATAGATCCAAAGACATTAATTGTTTGGAACTTTAACACACCATTATCCCTGCTGGATAGGTCAACAGAGAAACAGCAGATCTAAACATCTACATACGTCAACTAGACTTAACAGACATCTACCAAATATTTCACCCAGCAGCATCAGAATACATGTTCTTTTCAGCAGCAAAGGGAGCATTCTCCAAAATAGAGCACATTTTAAGTCACAAACCAAATTTGTCCAAATACAGAAACACTGAAATTATGCCCTGCATTCTCTCAGATCATAAGGGAATAAAATAAGAATTCAACACCAAAAGCCACCAAAGAAAATACTGTAACATTAAAAAATATATTTAAAAAAAGAATATACTGTAACACATGGAGGCTGAACAACACACTGTTGAACCACCAGTGGGTCATGGAAGAGATTAGAAAGGAAATTCAAATGTTCATGATATTTAACAAAAATGAACACACAAATTACCAGCGTCTCTGGGACACAGGAAAAGCAGTACTCAGAGGCAAGTTTATAGCTCTGAGTTCCTACATCAACAAATTGGAGAGATCTGAAACCAACAATTTGAGGCAACTGCCATTCCTTGAAAAATGGCAGCAAGCTAAACCCCAATCCAGTATACAGAAGCAAATAATTAAAAATTAAATCAGAATTAAATGAATTAGAGTCCAAAAAATATAGAAAGAATCAACAAAACAAAGAGTTGGTTCTTTGAGAAAATCAACAAAATTGACAGGCCCTTAGCAAATCTTATCAGAAAAAGAAGAGAACACACCCAAATAAACACAGATGAGACTGGAAACATCACCACAGAACCAACAAGATTCAGAACATTATAAGGGAATACTTCTCAAACCTTTATGCTAATACGTTTGAGAATCTGGAAGAAATGGACAAATTTCTAGCAAATATTGACATGCCCAAACTAAGCCAAGGTTATTTAAACCAACTTAACATACCCATATCAAGCATTGAAATAGAAACAGCAATAAGAGACCTTCCACACAAGAAAAGCCCAGGACTGGATGGATTTACCCCTGAATTCTACAAGACCTTCAAAGCAGAGCTCACACCAATACTCCTCCAACTCTTCAATGAAATTTAAAGAGAAAGTTCACCACTGAACTCATTCTATGAAGACATCATAACCCTCATCCCAAAACCAGGCAGGGACTCATCAAAGAAAGAGAAATATAGACCCATTTCTTTGATGAACATTGATGCAAAACTTCTCAACAAAATTTTGGCCAATCGACTTCAACAATTCATCCACAAAAATCATATACCATGATCAAACAGGATTTATTTCAGAGATGCAAAGCTGGTTCAATATACACAAATCAATTAATATAATTCATCACATCAACAAGAGCAAGGATAATACTCACATTGTTATCTCAATAGATGCAGAAAAAGCATTTGACAAGATCCAACACCCCTCTATGATGAAGGTTCTGGAAAAATTAGGAATCCAGGGAATATTCCTCAGTACAATAAAGGCTGTATATGACAAACCTACAGCCAGAATTACACTTAAGGGTGAAAAACTAAAATCATTTCCTCTAAATTCAGGAACCAGAAAAGTATGTGCCCTCTCTCCACTTCTCTTCAATTCAGTATCAGAATACTTAGTTAGAGCAATAAGACAAGATGAAGCATAAAGTGGTCCCAAATAGAGAGAGATGACATGATCTTGTATTTAAAGAACCCATGGACTCCACTCCTGAGTTATTTGAGCTGATCTGAAACTTTGGCAAAGTAGCAGGGTATAAAACTAACCCTCAAAAGTCAATGACTTTTCTATATGCCAATAGTAGGAAGAGCACAACTGAAATCAGGAAAACAACTCCTTTTGTAATAGCCTGACAAAAAAATAAAATACCTAGGAGTTAACATAACTGAAGAACTGAAGAACCTCTATGATGAAAATTTTAAAAACTTGAAAAGGGAAATGAAAGCAGAACTAAGGAACTGGAAAAACGTCCCATGCTCCTGGTTTGGGAGTATTAATATTGTGAAAATGGAAATACTGCCAAAGGCTATCTACAAATTTAGTGTGATACCTATCAATATCCCAACCTCATTCTTCAATGAAATAGGAGAAACAACCCAAAAATTCACATGGAACAATAAAGGATCTGCAATATCAAAAACAATCCTTAACAGAAAGAACAGTGCTGGGGAATATCAATACCGAATTTCAAACTCTACTATGAAGCCATAGTTATCAAAACAGCTTGGTACTGGTACAAGAAGACCTCAGGACCAATGGAATAGAACTGAAGACCCAGAATTGAACCCACAGACCTATAGCCACTTAATCTTTAATAAAGGAGCTAAAAAAATAGAATGGAAGAAAGACAGCCTCTTTAGTAAATGGTGCTGGCAAACCTGGTTAAACACTTGTAAAAATCTAAAGCTAGATCCTTATATATCACCTTGCACCAGAATCAACTCCAACTGGATCAAAGACCTCGAAGTCAAAGCAGACTAGCTGAAAACATTACAGGATGGAATAGGAGAAACCCTAGGTCTCAGCACAGGCCAAAGTTTTCTTAATAGAGACACAGAAACACAACAAATCAAAGAAAGTTTAGATAAATTGGATTGCATGAAACTGCAGAGCATCTGCATGGCAAAGGACATATCTAGCAAGATCAATAAAAAGTCCACAGATTGGTAGAAGATCTTCACTAGCCATACAATGGACAAAGGTCTCATATCTAATATATACTTGGAACTCAAAAAATTAAATCCCCCAATAACAAATTCTCAATGAAACAACTGCCCGATAAATAAGTGGGCTAAAGACTTAAAGAGAGACTTCTCGGAAGTGGAAATAAGAGTGGCCAGTAGACACATGAAGAAATGCTCAACTTCTCTAGCCATAAAAGAAATGCAAATCAAAACAATATTGAGATTCTACCTCCACCCAGTTAGAATGACTATAATCAAGAACTCTAATAACATCAGATGCTGGAGGGGATGTGGCTAGAAGGAAACCCTACTGCATTGTTGGTGGGAGTTTAAACTTGTTCAACCACTTTGGAAAGTAGTATGGAGGTTCCTCAAAAGACTCCACATAGAGCTCCCCTATGACCCAGCAAACCCACTTTTGGGCATTTACCCAAATGTTTTCAAACAAGACCACACTAAAGCTACCAGCACAACTATGTTTATTGCAGCATTATTTACCG
>NW_012267350.1:1443808-1456997 GCF_000151885.1 Dipodomys ordii
TCAACCACTTTGGAAAGTAGTATGGAGGTTCCTCAAAAGACTCCACATAGAGCTCCCCTATGACCCAGCAATCCCACTTTTGGGCATTTACCTGAAAGATCACAAACAAAGCCTTACTAAAGCTACCAGCATAACAATGCTTTCACAGCATTATTCACCATAGTTATGATATGGAACCAACCCAGATGTCCCTCAGTAGATTAATGGATCAAAAAATATTATATATATATATATTTTTTTTTAAACAATGGAATTCTATGCCATTAGAAAGAATGGCATCAGCCCATTTGTTAAGAAATGGAAAGACTTGGAAAAAATTATATTAAGTGAATTAAGCCAGGCCCAAAGAAGCATAACTAATACATGTCTAGGACAAGCAGAAAAGGTCAAAAGCTTTGTACTTATGACCATATAAGATGATAAGTGAAGTGACCCCCCAGATGGGGAAACAAATATTTTTTTCTTGCTTGCTCTTGTTTCTAATTTATTTATAATGTTCTATGTGATTTTTTTGTTTCTCGTATGTTCCTCCCCCATGGCATAAACCCTGTTTTCACTGTATTTGATTCTGGTGCCCTGCATCTTGTATATACACTTCTCTAATTTGGAGAGGGGAAGGGAAAAAATAAAATGATTAAATAAGGTACAGGTTGACTCATTATAACAATAAGATGTGCAATACATTATGTTGAAAAGGAACTTTTCAACTTCTGCGCAGGGTGGGAGGTGGGAGTAGGTGTGGAGGTGGGAGGGAAGGAATCAAGGGGAAAAACAAAGGAGGATGCAACAATGCGCTATAGGAAATGTACTCATTACCTTGCTCATGTAACCATAACTCTTCTGTACAGTGTTTTTACAATAAAAAAATGTACAAAAAAATAAAATAAAATACACTTAGAACTCAAAAAATCAAATCCCCCAACAACAAATCCTCAAAGAAACAACCACCCAATTAATAAGTGGGCTAAAGACTTAAAGAGAGACTTCTCTGAAGAGGAAATAAGAATGGCCAATAGACACAAGAAGAAATGCTCAACTTCTCTAGCCATAAAAGAAATGCAAATCAAAACAACATTGAGGATCTACCTCACCCCAGTTAGAATGGTTTTAATAAAGAAATCTAGTAACAACAGATGCTGGAGGGGATGTGGCCAAAAGGGAACCTTATTGCATTGTTGGTGGGAGTGTAAACTTGTTCAACCACTTTGGGAAGCAGTAAGAAAGTTCCTCAAAAGCCTCCACACAGAGCTCCCCTATGACCCAGCAATCCTACTACTGGGCATTTACCCAAACGATCACAAATAAGGGCATACTAAAGCTAGCAGCACAACTATGTTTATCATAGTATTATTCACCATAGCTAAGATACAGAACCAACCCTGATGCCCTCAGAGGATGACTGCATCAAGAAAATATGGTATATATATACAACGGAATTCTATGCCTCCCTCAGAAAGAATGACACTTCCCCATTTGTTAGGAAATGGAAAGACTTGGGGAAAAAATGTATCAAGTGAAGTAAGCCAGGCCCAAAGAGCCATAGGTCCCATGGTTTCCCTTATCTGCATTAATTAGCATATGTCTAGGACAAGCAGAAAAGGTGAAAAGCTATGTACATATGACCATATAAGATGATGCTAAGTGAAATGAACCCCAAGATAGGGGCACAAGAGCTTTTATCTTTCTTGCTGTTGTTTTCAATGTACTGTGTAATTTTTTTGTTTCTTTTGTGTATTCTTCCCCCACAGTATAATCCCTGTTTTCACTGTATTTGATTCCAGTGCCCTGAATCATGTATTTACAGTTTTGCAATTTAGGAAGGAGAAGGGAAATAACAATACACTGAAATAAGGATACAGGATGACACATTGTAACAATTTGATGAACAAGACACTGTGTTGAAAATGAACTTTACAGCTTTTTGGGGGGACAGGAGGAATTGGAGAGGTGGGGAGGAAAGGGATGGTAGGGGAAACACAAAGGAGGGTGTAACAATGCTCAATAGGAAAAGGACTTATTAGCATACTCATGTAACTGTCACCCCTCTGTACAGTATCTTTACAATAAAAATATATTTAAAAAAATAAAATTAAAAATATTGGAACATGATAAGTTATACAGGTCTCTAGACATTCACACAGTGAGACCAGAGGACAATACACTGCATAGGAGTAGATCACAAAGGCTTCATAGCTATGTGCATATGATCATATAAAATAATATGAAATGAATTCCAAGTAAAGGAAAATTAGATTTGTTGTTGCTGTTGTTGCTGGGATTTTTTTCCTTTTCATTTTTTCCTGTCCGTTTGTCTTTGGGAGGATAAGATGGGAACAGGAAAGGTGGAACATAGGGTGAACAAATACAACAAGGGTGCTCATTAGACACTATATGGAAAATGAACTATATATCTTGTGAGTGGGGACAGAAGGGGAAAACTGGAAAAGAGCAAGGGAAAGGGAGATGGTTCAAAAAGATTTGCCTAACTCACATGACTATAACCTCTCTATGTGTCACCTCTACAATAGCAATAAAATATATTTTAAAATTTCAAAAAATAAATAGAAAATTAAAATGTGTAAGATGATAACTGTCATTGCACGTGGAAATATGATAAATTGTAGGAACATAACTCCCAGGCAAAGAGAAAATCTTGTGATATAGTATGAAAGTGACTTGGCTTGTTCTCTCACTGCTAAATTGCAAGAGAAGAGGAAAAGATATTTATAAAATATAAGGTCTGCCCACAAGAGGTTGACTACCACTCTAGTGATGTGGTGGGGTGCCATTAGTTAGGAGAAAAGCCGGAGGGGGGGGAGTTGGTTTGGAATTTGAAGATTTACCTGAGGGAGCCATTGAGTCAAGACCTGTTGCACCCTGAACCATATAAAAGGCAGTGGTGGACAGTGGTGTTAAGTGTCAACTGTTTAGATGCTATGGATAACCATGTTTCTCTTGTAGAGGTTATCGAGGATGAGGTTACCAACGTCAGTAGTTTTCTATGTAATTGAGTTTGAGGAGCACCTGCTTGGGGCTTGAGAGAATACATTTCAGTAGGTATGAAGAGGTAACCAAATTTAAAGTTTAGAAGGATCACCTTGCACTTTCATTTGTTGAAAATGCTTTTGGGGATTTAAAAATCTAAACTTAAGTAGTTTACTCACTTTGACCACAATTAGCTATAGGGACAGTCTTCCAAGTCCTTGCTTGCTCATTTAAAAAGCAATTTCTCTGCTGCCTACATTTAGAGACATGATCCCATACAGGGTTTGCTTCCAAATTGAAGCGAACCACAAAGTGCCAATCTTTACAATCCTCAAATTCCCCAGTTTTATTTGGGACTCAAGGGAATAAATTGGCAATGGAAAGAGAAAGTTAGAGCCTTTCTGGGAAAAAACAAAGCCCCCCAAATGAAAAGAGAATGTTCCAGAATAGGAAACCATAGTTGGAACATGGGTTTGGGCTCTATCCAGGCCTCTGCTGATTTGGGACTACAGAAACAGAACCCAGAATTCCTGACACAACTACTTTTGCTCCCAAACCACGAGTGAGTTCTCTCCAATTTTGTGGGAGAGTTATCCTGGACATCACTGAAAAAGGAGAAATGTACAAACATTTTGCTGGGCTGGAAAGAAAAGTTGTTGGTAATGACTTAGCTCCAGGAAGAACAAAAATGCATTGGATAGCTTTCTGCCATCTTACAGGATTTGGGGTGGGGGGAATCAAGAAGGGGTACAGGGAAGGAATCTCAACGACAAGTGATACCAAAGCCCTCTTCCACCATCTTTAAAAATATAGCTCTCCCACTGAGATGAGATTCAGTTAGATAACCAATTCCATTTAGAGATTGTGGTTGTGATTGTGATATCATAGATAATGACTATGTAGAGCAGCATTTTCTAAAGATACATCGAGTAAAAAGTGCCCAGTGTCAAATAAGTTAGCAAAATGCTGCATCATCTACTTTTTAAATAGTAAATTAAAGGCTAGGAGAGGTACATTGTTAAGAACCCTCTATAAATGTGTTTCATTTGGCTTGTCAAAAACTTACTTGATCACACAACCTTGTCAAGGAATAATTTTCAAAAAGTTAAAAAAACATGACAATCATACAACCATAGTGAGCATATGTCAAAAATTTTCACACAGGAATTATTTCACATGTTAATGAAAGTATCAGTGGGATGGTAAAGCTGGTTCCCAGAAGCATCTGAGAAACTAGTTTATATAACCACCAAAGATAGGATGCTGAAATGACAGATTGTAAAATTGCTGAAATACAACACAGGTAAATATTCCATGAGGCCATAAAGTGGTTTGACTCCCATAGTTAACTTATGTTATGTGGCCTGACATGAGCCCTTTGAATGCAGTTTCCTACATTAAAAAGGAAAAACTGAACTCAGAGATTCAAAGCACAAGAAGGATCGAGATATCACTACTAACTTGCAGATGTAGGAGACTATATAATAAGGAATGGGGTAGCATCTAGGAACTGGCAATGATCCCCAACTAGCAATAAATAAGGCGATGGAGATCCAAGTCTGACAATTACAAGGAACATGATTCTGCCAGCAAGAGTTTGAATTTTTCCCTAAAGCCTCCAGGTGAGAATTCAACCTGACTCTCACCATAATGTTAACCTTGTAATATCAAAATCAGTCATGCTATGTCAGAGTTCTGACCTACAGAATGGTAAGGACTAATGACTCTTGTTTTGAGCTGCAAGGTGTATGCTACTTGCTATGCAACAATAGAAAATTGGTATATAATTTCCCCAAAAAGTAAGCTCATTTCTTTTTGAACATTTAAGGCAACAGTGTTCACATCCACACACAACCTTACTCATACAAGACAGCATTTAACAATTTTTCACAGCTCTGATATTTTAGAGAAAACCTAAGGGTGTGATGGACTCCTCTATATCCCAATCCCTATTCCTTTAGTGTTGTTGTGAAATGTTTTATACAGAAAAACTAGCAATAAATGTAATGCATATATATCTATATACACACACATATCTGGCATGTCTTGGTAAAATTTTATTTTTAGAGTTATTTGCATCTTATTTTTAAAGAAAAATGATGATAGATTCTGAGTGAAGTCCCATGTGCCATCAGCTCCAATCTCATTTTTTTCCTCTTCCTAAAGCTTTTTGAATTTAGAGTTTTTCACTATCATACAAGATTTAGTTTGTCTTGTAAACATTATGTTTGTATATACCCTAAACCATGTATAATATTACTTTTCAGCTTAATGTGTGCATCATGTAGATATAGAAATAGAAATAGATATGTCTAAGTTGGACCAAATGACATGAATCTTTTTGAAAGTTGTTCTTGTCACTAGGTATTATATATTATAAAACACAATTTGAAGGTACAATGAGGATTTCAATTTTTGATTGATATGCTGATATTTTATCCAACATATCTGATGAGCTCTCTTATTTGTTTTAATAATTTGTTTATTTCACATTGTCTATATAATCATATAATCTGCAAATAAAGATACTTTGCCTTTTCCGAATCCAATTTGACTACCTATATTTGTTTTTCTTACCTTTCTGTCTTAGTCCCTTCAATATAATGTTGGATGGGAACATGTATTAATGCTTACTGAAATTCTCATTCTATGATATTGTTTATAAAGTATTAAAATTAATGTTGCTCTAGACTTTATGGATACATTTGGTTGAATTTTGTTAAATATTTTCTTATTTACTGAGTTACATTTTTCTAAGTAGGTATTCTATCACTTGAACCATGCTTCCAACCCACATTTACATACATTCTGATAATAAATTATCATTTAACTTCTTGGATAAACTCTATTTGATTGATGTCTTGAAATGTGACCATGAATTGTTTCTATCATGTATGGTAAGATGTCAAATACAGAGACCATTTTTGAAAGGAGAATGTGTTATAGTTTCCAAGAAGTGGATATATGTTATGCTACATAAAAACTTGAGGAAATGCTAGGGTCCATCAGAAAGAATGAAGAAAAATCATGGTTATGAGAAGGAATGGATGAGGCAGGGTAAGGAGTTTTTAACTGACAAGTATGAATAATTTAAGCAAACTCTGATATATGAGTTATGATGTCTAGTTGTCTAGTATCTGACCCAGGGGTAATTTGGGAAAGGGGAAATGTTGGCTTAGTGTTTAAGAGCTAGATAAAGGAGGTGGTTGGGGGTAAGTGCTCTGGATTTATTGGTTTGCTCAAACTGGCCCTAGAAAGGCAGTCTCTCTGGGATTCTTAAAACCCAAAGATGTCAAACATCAATGCTTGATAGGAAATGTACTCATTACTTTGCTCATATAACTGTAACCCCTCTGTACAGCATTTTTACAATAAAAATGTATAAAAGATCATCATAAAACATTTGGGGGGGTCCAGTAGTGGGGCCTGAACTCTGGGCTTGGGCACTGTCCCTCAGCTCTTCAGCTCAAGGCTAGCACTCTACCACTTAAGCCATAGTGCCACTTCCGGCTTTTTTCTTTTTGCTTATGTGGTGCTGAGGAATTGAACCCAGGGCTTCATGAGTTCAAGGCAAGTGCTCTACCACTGAGCCACCTTCCCAGCCCCATAAAACATTTTTAAAAATATGACGAAGTGAGATTTTTAAATTTTGCTTTGCTTTAGTACTGCTCTCTTTGGTATAATGTTTTTATTAGATGGTTCTGGAATTTTACTCGTGTGTGTGTGTGTGTGTGTGTGTGTGTGTGTGTGTGTGCGTGTGTGTGTGTGTGTGCGCACGCGTGTGTGCACATGCACTCTCATGGTGTGCTGGTCCTAGCTAGGCTTGAATTCAGGGCCTAGGTGCTGTCCCTGAGCTTTTTTTTTGTTCAAGGCTACACTATACTACAGCTCTACTTCCAGCTCTTTGGTGGTTAGTTGGAAAGTCCTGCCTGGGCTGGCTTCAAACTACAATCTTCAGATCTCAGGTTCTGAGTAGCTAGGATTATAGGTGTGAGTCACTCATGCCTGGCTTCAGCATGTTCACTTTTTAAATACTTATGAGAATTTCCATATGACTTTTATTTATTAATAATAACTACATTCTGCAAAACAATACAAATTGTAGTACACTTTGGCCATTGCAAGATTAGAAAAACTGTCTCTAAACCTGTGAGCATCATTATACTTATATATTGCTTATATTTTGCATCATATAACTGCTATTATATTTAGGTACATACATTATGTACATACATTATAAAACATACACAAAACAGAAGTCTGTGATGATGTAACATAAAAAAATCACTTAAAATTTTAAAAAATTCATTTGTTAACACAAAATTTTGTATTATTATCCAAGTAAATATAAACAAAAGGAAAATTATCAAAGATAAAATTGATATTGCAATATAACAAAAGGGCCAATTCATAGAAGAAAAAAATTTTGAGTGTAACTTGAAAAAGTTAAATAAAAAAAAAATTTTGAGTGTATATGCACCAAACAACAGAGCTTCAAAAGACAAACTGACAGAATTGAAAGAAGAAACAAATTTATAATTAGAGATGGAAAATTTTTGACACTCCCCAGTATTTGATAAACAACTCTATAGAAACTCAACAATGATATAAGAGAACTAGGAAAATTATCAATCACCTAAACTGCACTGATATGTATTAAAAATTTCACACAATAGAGGAAAACAGATTTATTTGAACATATTGTAAACAAGTGTAACATTGGAAATATAACATTGAAATTCCTTCTGATCATTAAAATAAGACAATTTTAAAAAGGCTAAAATCCAGACACTGGTGATTCATGACTGTAATCCTAGCTACTCTGGAGGCTAAGATCTGAGGATTGCAGTTTGAAGCCAACCTAGGAAGGAATGTCTGTGAGACTCTTGTCTCTAACTAAAAAGCTAGAGGAGGAGCTATGCCTCAAGTAGTAGAGTGCTAGTCTTGAACACAAAAGCTCAGTGACAGCACCCGGACCCTGAGTGCAAGCCCCAGGACCAGCACTAACAAAAAGTTGAAATAATTCACTCAAAATTAGCATAATGCTGTTCTAAGTTTACATAGAACACTCAGCAAAACAGAGTACCTTCCTGAATTATAAAACAAACCTTTAAATTTTTTTAATAACTGACATGATACAAAATTCATTCATTGATAATGGAGTTGCACTAGAAATTAGTTACAGAAAGATATCTTGAAAACCCCCTCAACTCTTAGAATTAAATAGTGATTACTTTAAATAGTCCTTTGGTCACAGAAGAAATCAGAAGGGAGACAGGAAGATATTTTGACCTGAACAAAGAATAGAAATACAACATAAGAAAATGTATGTGCTACAGCTAAAACAGTCTAAGCATGTCAATCAAATGACAAATGCCACAAAGGATTGAATAATTAAGATCTACCTAGGTGCTATGATACCTATGATTAGAGAGAAATGTTCGACTTTAAATTCTTGTACTGTTAAAATAGAAAGGTCTCAAATCAATAATCCAAATTTCAACATTACTAAATTAAGAAGCCAGGCACAGTGGCATCTACCTATAATCGTGGCACTAGGGAGGCGGATGCATATATAAGTGTGACCCTGCATCAAGAAAAAAGAAAGAGGAAGAAGCTAAAACAGAAGGACAAAAGGAAAAAAAATTCAAAAATTTTCATTCATTTTATTTCAAGGTGTAGTTTTAATATTTACTTTCTACTTTGCAGATTAATATAATCTATCAGTCAAGGCCACTCAGCCATTCTCATGTAAACTTCAAGACAGTGGATTAGAACCAACATATAAAGGGCCTGTCTTTTAGGAAGTAAACAGTATTGTGCATGGCACACAACATCTGTGTAGAAAACAGATGCATAGAGTAAGGCCTGCTAGTGTTAGGCTATATATTAACTACTGATAACACTTCATTCTTGTCAAAGAAAATTCCTGGTGTTTGCTTCCTACATCCCAGTGTACCATTTTATATGCTTCGATTCAGACATTTCTCAAACTACAAAATAAATTGGCTAAAGGATTTACTTATAAAGCCATTTTACCTCTGAGGTACTCCCAGTTAGAACTGAGAGAATACATTAAAACTAAAGTACATTTAGCAAAGGGCTAAAATAACTGAAGAACACACTGGGTCTCTATGTCTCTGTGTGTAGTGCTGGGACTGTCTTCTAAATACCACATTCCAACATCAGCTTGATATTGAAAACCTGCTGGCCTGACTCCATTGTCATCTATTATATTGCATTATTATACAAGAAATGTGACTTCTCTGGCATAAACATGTTGATCTCAGGTAACTGTTTTTCACATTTTACTGAGCAGATGTAAAAAAAAAAAAGTAGATTTATCCTAGCACAGAAGATATAACCTTGGGGAAAAAATGGAGCTTATTCAAACAGTTAATAGGATTCTACATGCTGCTCTGTTCTCTCGTCAACTTCATTTTAAATGTTTTTAAATAAACTTTGAAATTCCATATTTGTTCATTTAAATGTTTGCAGGGGAGTTAGTTCATGGAACTTTCTTGGAATCATTTTCGGTTGCTAAGATACTTGCATATGCCTAAGGATGATTTCAGATCATCAGTAGGAAACATACTCAGAAACTGTTTAGTGTCATTTTTTACAAAAAAAAATGTTGGTTATGTAGACTTTCAAAAGAGAAAGTATCTTTCTTTTCTTTCAGAGACAGTAAGAACTCAAACCTGAAATTTAAGTGCAATGTTAAATTGCAACAATAATTTGTAGAAAATATAAATTAAAAATGGAATTTAAACAAAATCCATCACTACTAAAATAAATTCAACTCAGTATTCAAAAAGATTGGGAGTCCTGTCAGAGCTTGAACTTTTCTTCTGCTTCTCAATTATTGGCACTAATATGGAATGAATAAGAATATACAAATACTTTAAAATGTACAGAAATCCATAGTTTTATAATTTCTGTGGATTAAGAATACAAGTACAGTTTAGCTAGGTCCATAAATGTCAAGTTGTCCCATGAGGCAATTGTCAGCAGGGCTGAGGGTTTATCTGAAAGCTCAACCAGGGAAGGATTCTCTTTTAAGGAGTGCTATATAATTGCAGACAGGATTCTCAGTGCCTTTTGGATTATTGGATTGAAGATCTCATTTCTTGCTGGCTATTTGCCAGATCCCCCTCAGTTCCTTGTTACTGTGGTTTGAATTTGAAAGTCTCCTTAAAAGTCTTATGTGTTAATGATTTAATCCCTAATGTGGCATAATTGGAGGCTGTGAGACGAGGTGGGGGTCTCAGGGAGAGGAAATTAAGTCATTGGGACTCCAATTCCTTCTTTTTTAGCAATGAAATGAACAGCTTTGCTCCACTACACACTCCCTGTCTGATATTTTTTAAAATAATTTTATTGTTATTACAAAGAGGGGTTACAGGGGGAGTTACAGGGATATAAGTCAGGTAATAAGTACATTTCTTTTGGCACAAATGTCACCACTTCCCTCACTCTCCCAGTTTTTCCCTCCCATCCCCACCCACAAGTTGTATAGTCCAGTGAGCACCATTGCTGCATTTGTTCACCCTTGTCCCTCCATTTCTGTGCCTCCCTACCTGATGTGTTGTTGCCACAGACCCAAAAACTAGGGTTTTGTTTGAGCTGGGAGATAGCACTAGGAAACACTAGCAGGAGAGTGAGAAAATGAGACCAGAAGTTGAATGTAGTCAGTAAAAGTGTTTTAAAACTAGTTACCATTTTGGACAATTGGAGGTCTGTTTCAGTTTCAGTGGGGAAAAAATAGGAATCAGTAGAGACATCCATCATGGTGATATCAATGAGATGTTTGGAATAGGAAGTTCTAGGCTTTCCTGTTTATCCCTCAAAAGTACAACTGACAGCTATCCATAGAAGAAAACACTTTGTGAGAATCCAAAACTTGGGAGTGAATGTATCACAGGAGAGGATAAAAGAAATAATTTTACTATCACCCAAGTCAGTACAGTGCCATGTGTAGAGAATTTCTTAGGACTCATGGTTTCTACAGAGGAAAAAAGCATTAGAGGTGGACATACAGCTTCCCAACCATTCTGATATGCTTCCTAGGAAATCTCTGTACTTATTTTATGGGGAACATGAGCCTAGCTATACCTCCTAGGGTTAGGTAAAATCAAAACAAGGAGGGGCAGGGAAGGATTGGGGGGTGGGGAGAATGGGAAGGGATGGGAAGGGGAAACAAAGGAGGAGAATATAATGTTTGATAAGAAATATACTCATTATCTTGCCTATGTAATTGTAACCCCTCTGTATAGTATTTTCACAATAAAAAATATAAATAAATAAATAAATAAAAACAGGGAGGAAGAGGTCATACCCATCAGTACTCAGAACTCAGTGGTAGTTCTGCATCCCTGCCAGCAGAGGCTCTCTCAGATAAATCAGTCAGCTGCCTAGTCCATTTACAAACAGATCCCTTTGCCCACAGAAGTGATAGGAAGTTTTACTTGGATTGAATCCCTAAATAGCCAACCTCTGGGTCCCACCTCAGACCCTGTCCCAAAGCCTCATTCAGGAAAAGAATTGCTCACCACAGCACAATTGCCTCTGATCAGGACACTGGACATAGTCCCTGGCCAGATACTACCACTACTTAAGATCTGAAGTTGGACAGGGTTTTAGGCTGGGCCCCAAAATTAAACAGAGTTGCTACCAGGCTAGACCCAAGGCAATTTCAATGCTCAGCCAGTAGCACTCTCTAATTTCAGAGCCCAGTCAATGGTGCAGCTTGGCAGCAGAGCTTAGTCAGTATCTCTACTTAAGTCCTGCAACTATAAAACTACTGGAAGAAAACATGGGGGGGGGAGGGGGGAAATGTATGACATTATTAGGCTTGGCAATGACTATTTTTTTACACCAAAACTTCAGTCAATAAAATAAAAATAGACGAATGGGATCACATTAAATTAAAATTTTGCATGGCAAAGGAAACAGTGCACAGAATAATAAAACATTTGTAAGTTATATATTTGATGAGTTAATACCCAAAATATATAAAGCATTCAATAGCAAGAAAACAACCTAACTGAAAAATGGAAAGTGTGGCACCTATATACACAATGGAATATTATTCAACCTTAAAAATAATTTTTCCTGCCCACAAATTGGGAGAAGATCTTCACTAGTCATACAACAGACAAGGCCTCATATATAAAATATACTTAGAACTCAAAAATTAAATCCCCCAACAACAAATCTTCAAAGAAATAACTGCCCCATCCATAAGTGTGCTAAAGACTTAAGGAGAGAATTCTCTGAAGAAGAAATAAGAATGGCCAATAGACACATGAAGAAATGCTCAACTCCCCTAGCCACAAAAGAAATGCAAATCAAAACAACATTGAGATTCCACCTCACCCTAGTTAGAATGGCTATCATCAAGAAATCTAATAACAACAGTTGCTGGAGGGGATGTGGCCAGAAGGGAACCTTACTGCATTGTTGGTGGGAGTGTAAACTTGTTCAACCACTTCGGAAAGCAGTATGGAGGTTCCTCAAAAGACCACACACAGAGCTCCCTTGTGACCCAGCAATCCCACTTTGGGGCGTTTACCCAAATGATCACAAACAAGACCATACTAAAACTACCAGCACAATTATGTTTATCACAGCATTATTCATCATAGCTAAGATATGGAACCAACCAGATGCCCCTCAGTAGATGAATGGATCAAGAAAATATTGTGTGTGTTACACATACACACACACACACAATGGAATTCTATACCTTCGTCAGAAAGAATGACACCATCCCATTTGTTAGGAAATGGAAAGACTTGGAAAAAATTATATTAAGTGAAGTAAACCAGGCCCAAAGAAACATAGGTCCCATGGTTTCCCTTATTTGCAATAACTAGTATACATCTGGGATAATCTTAGTAGACAAGAAGAAAAGGTCAAAAGCTATGTGCATATGACCAAATAAGATGGCACTAAGCGAAATGAACCCCAAGATATGGAAACAAGAAGTTCTTTCTTTTTTGCTATTGTTTTTAATGTACTATGTGTGGGGTTTTTTTTGTTTCTTTTGTATATTCTTCCCCCTGTGGTATAACCCCTGTTGTCACTGTATTTAATTCTGGTGCCCTGCATCTTGTATATACATTTGTCTAATTTGAGGAGGGGAAGGGAAATAACAAAATGCTGAAAAAAGGGGGCTGGGAAGGTGGCTCAGTGGTAGAGC
>NW_012267350.1:1458337-1473434 GCF_000151885.1 Dipodomys ordii
GCTGTCCCTCAGCTCTTCAGCTCAAGGCTAGCGCTCTACCACTTGAGCCACAGCACCACTTCCGGCTTTTTTCTTTTTGCTTATATGGTGCTGAGGAATCGAACCCAGGACCTCAGGCTTGCAAGGCAAGCGCTCTACCACTGAGCCACCTTCCCAGCCCCTGATGCTTCCATATTTTAGCTACTATGAACAATGTTGCAGTGAACATGTGAGTATTGATATGTTTTCAATGTATCAATTTCAATTTCTTTGAATATATTCCCAAATGAAATTGCTCAGTCATGTAGTAGTTCTATTTTTAGTTTCCTGAAGAACCTCCATACTGTTTTACCATGATAGCTTACACTAATTTATGTTCCTGCCAATAGTGTTCCTTTTTTCCACAACCTTGTAAACACTTGTCTTTCACCTTTGGATTAAACAACAATGAATTAGTTAGATACTTGTGGCTCATGCTTATAATTCTAACTACTTAGGAGGCTGAGATCCGAAGCTAGTGGTTTGAAACCAACCCAGACAGACAAATCTGTGAGATTCTTGTCACCAATTAACCAGCAAAAAGCCATAAATTGAAGTGTGGCTCAAATGGTAGAGTACCAGCTTTGAGGGAAAAAAAAACTGAATGTATGAGGCTCTGAATTCAAGCCTTAGTATTGGCACCAAAAAATAAAATAAAAGCAAGGTATAAGATGTGAGGTAATATTGCAATTGTAATTTTCATTTTCTTAATGATTAGTGTTTCATAAATCACTCTGCTTTTGTATGTCTTGTTTTGAGAAATTACTATACAAGTTCTTTCTCTATTTTCTTTTCTTTTCTTTTCTTTTTTGCCAGTCCTTGGGCTTGAATTCAGAAACTGGGCATTGTCCCCGAGTCTTTTTGTGCTCAGGGCTAGTGGTCTACCACTTGAGTTATAGCATCACTTGCAGTTTTTTCTGAGTAGTTTATTGCAGTTACAAAGTCTCATGGACTTGTCTGCCCAGGCTGGTTTCAAACTGCGATCCTCAGATCTCAGCCTCCTGAGTACCCAGGACTTCAGGCATGAACCACCAGTGCCCAGCTGCTTTCCCTATTTTAAATACTATTATTTGTTTTCTTGCAGCAGAGTTTAGGTTCCTTGTGTATTTTGAAAATTAACAGAATTTGTAAATATTCTTCTTGTGATATAGGCAGTCACCAGCTTTTTAGTTAGATCCAACCTCATTCGTCTATTTTTGTTTTTGTTGACTCTGCTTTCAGAGTCACAGCCAAAATCTCAGTGCCCAGATAAATGTCATGAAGCTTTCCCCTGTATTCTTCTAGCAACTTTATAGTTTCAGGCCTTAAATGTAGGCTTTTAATCCATTCTGAGTTAATGTTTTGTATATGGTGTGAGATCAGTAAGAGTCTACTTTTCTTCATCTGCATATAGATGCCCATACTCCATCATTGTTCAGTAAAGTGATGGTCTTTTCTTCATTGTGAATCCTTGGCACCTTTGTCAAAAATCAATTGGTAAAAATGGATGGGTTTATTTCTGAGTTTTCTATCCTGTTCCAATGATCAGTAGGTCTATCATAATGTAGTATCAGGATGCTTTAATGATAATTGTCTTATAATATATTTTGAGATCAAGGAGTACAGTACCTCTAGTTTTGTTTGTGCCCAAGATATAGGCTATTCTCTCAAGCTCACATAATTTAATTCCTTATGGCTATAAGACTAAAGTCTTAATTTTTTGCTGGCTATTGCTTAGGGATCAACTGTATCTTCAACATCAAGAGAAACACAATTCTCATTCTTTATTTGCTTCTTGGGGTGGTATTAGAAGTTGAGCTCAGGTAGGTGCTCTACTGCTTGAGTTATGCCCCTTTTGCATTTTAGTTATGTTCTGATAGAATCTCACCTTTTTTTGCCTGGATATGGCCTCCAATCATGGTCCTCCTACCCACATCTCCATGTAGCTGGGATTTTAGGCACATATCATCATGTCAGGTCCTGATTTTTCATCTTTTTGGAATGCTCACCTGAATAAGATAAGCCTACCCAAGATAATCCCTGTCTTGATGAACTCAAAGTCAACCATTGCATAACTTAAGCACAGGAGTAATATCTAATTATTCCTAGGTTCTACCCACACACACAAGAGGAGGGTACCATGCAATGATATGGGATGGGTCTTTACAAGTTATCTTAGGATTCTGCCTACCACAGAAGGTATGCTTCTTTTAACTCCAGGAAGGGTTACAATTATAAATACATAAGAGAGCACATCATGTGTTCTGATATTTTTGTATTAAAGAATCTGTGCATATTTGGTCTTTATGTAATTGCGATGTTAAAGAACATTTGTCTAATTAAGCTAGTAAGTGACCTATGTAATTTACATCTAAACTATAATTGTATAATGGATTTAAGGAGGTATATTCAGTGGGAATAATTTTCTTTTTTTTTTTTTGGTCCGGTCGTGGGGCCTGAACTCTGGGCCTGGGTGCTGTCCCTCAGCTCTTCAGCTCAAGCCTAGTGCTCTACCACTTGAGCCACAGCGAGTGGAAATAATTTTCATATCTTCAAGTTTAAGAGAAGTTAATGTTGAACTCTTTTTTGTAGTTACTTTAACTGGATTCTATATCTAGGCTCATTATATGGGTTGATCCTTTCTAAATTCAAGGGGAACCATTACTGACTGCTTCCATTCACTTCAGAAATCTGTAATTCTTGCTGAGTTTGTAGCTTACTTACTCAGTCTTGATTAGGATTCTGAAATTTTGAAGCTGTATTTATCTTAATGTCTGGTATCTATTTCCTGGCCTTATAAGATAAATGAGTCACTATAAAAGTAAATTAACAAGGCTATGTAAATATCCAAATTGTACAACTTTAAAGTATTTTACTTATTCTTTACCTTCTCAACCTCACAAAGCCCTTAGAAATAACCAAAGGTGCCAAATATAAAAACAAATAGTAATTCTATACCTTAAGAAACATTGTTTAGATTGATAGGGAACAAAGAGAGAAGGCTCTCCCTCCTGCAGATCTACCCATTTGGTGAATGTAGTGAAATACTTCCCTCACTGTAGCTGCAACTGGAGTAATGACATCTTTGTGGTAGTTTCTTGTTGCCATCAGGACAGATATTACAGTGAAACATTGGACATGTTCAGTGCAAAATACAAAATGGCACTCAATCTCAAGCATGTGCTGAGGAAGGTGGCTGAACTTATGTTTAAAGTGAGCATCTATAAGTGATGCCTTCATAAATTTTGCAATGCTAGAGATATTACAATACCTGAATTCAAATGATAGCTTCTCAGGTGGCTGAAATATGAGGATCATGGTTTTAAGCCATCCTGAACAGGAAAGTTCATGAGAATCTGATGTCCAATTAACCACCAAAAAGTCAGAAGTGGAGCTGTGGCTCAAGGGGTAGAGCACTAACCTTGAGCACAAAATCTCAGGGACAGCACTCAGGCCCTCAGTTGAAGCTCAGAATTATGTATATATATATATACATATTACAGATTAAACCCCTTTATTGCTCTCTCTTTCTGTCTTCTCCCAACATCCTATTGCAAAATAGCTTTCAGTGAGATTTCTAATGCTATCTACATATGTATTCCAAGACTACTTGTCTGTCATCATTCTCTTTCTTTCTCCCACCTCCCCTTATACAATGACAAAATACTATTGTACAATTAATATGCACTAAATAAAAATGGAAATATTGAAAGACAAGAAAGTAAATCAGACTCTACTGAGAGAGCAGGCACCAGCAGGAAGAGGGACAATTTATGAGGGTGAATATGATTGAAGTACTTCACATGTACATGTGAAAATAAAACAAGGAAAGCTGCTGAAACTGTTATAAGAAGGGCAAAAGGAGTATAAGGGACTGGGATAGAAGGGGAACGTTTCATTAAGGTTTTTTTTTTATTTCCAGTGGAAATATCACAATAAACCCCCTTTACAACTAATAGAAGCTAATAAAAGTCTACTATTCAAATTACATGAGGGCATCATAGTAATGAAGATAGCATGGTACATGCACAAAACTGGACATGTACATCAATGGGAAATAATAAGAGGACTCAAAAATCAGCCCGCAGAGCTATAGCTATCTGATTATCTACAAAGGTACCAAAAATGTCTTATAGAAATAGAATTCTTTAGCAAATGGTGTTAAGGGAAACTCAATATCTACATGTGGAAGACTGAAACTAGATTCCTATTTCTTACCTTGAACCCCCCAAAATTAAATGAATTGAAGACCCAAAACTTTGAAACTGCTAGAAAACAGAAAGTCCAGGATATAGGTATTGGAATTGACTTTCTGAATAAAACTTTTAATAGCTCAGTAACTATGAGCAAAAATTGACAAATAGCATTGTATCAAATTAAAAAGCTTCTATATTGCAAAGGAAACAATTACCAGAGTGAAGAAATGGCTTATAGACTAGGAGCAAAGTCCTTGCCAGATATTTATATCCAGAACTCCACAATTAAATGCCACAAGAATTAATAATCCAATCAATAAATGGTCAAATAAATTAAAGAGACACTTTTCAAATCAAGAGCTATAAACTAATAAATACCTGAATAAGTGATCAACATCCTTAGTTATTAGGGAAATGTACATCAAAACTACAATTGAGATTTCATTTCATCATAGAATAACTCGTCTCATGAACAACAAATGCCAGGAAAGAAGCATGAGAAAAAGGAATCTTTATGTACTGTTGATGGAAAGTAAATTAGTCCAGCTACTATGAAAGTCAGTATGATTCCTCAGAAATTCAAAAACAAAATTACCACATGACCCAGCTGTACCAATCTTATGCACACATAATCAAGGACCGTATGGAATAGAGATAACTGCATACCTGAGTTTACTATGGCATTCTTCACAATACTCAAATTATAAAATCTGCTTAGCTATACATCAATGTATAAATGAATTTTAAAATTTTATACACATGCACAAATACAATAGAGTATTTTCTGCTAGAAAGAAAAATCATCTCATTTTCAGGAAAAACAGATGGAACTGCAGATCATCATGTTAGGTGAAATAATCCAAACCCAGGAAATTATCATGTTTTCCGTAATATGAAGAATTAAAAGAAAAAAATTAATGATATGGAAGTAAAATGGGTACCACAGGGGAAGGCAACTAGTTGAAGATTGAGGGCACGAGATGGTAATACTGGTAGTAAATATTATCAAAGTACTTTATAAATATGTAAGACAATGTCACAATGAAATCCTTTGTGTATAAATATATTCACTAATAAAAATTGCATTAAACTAAGTTTAAATTTTAGAAGTTAAAACACTCAACTACAAAGAAAAAAACAACTTTGCATGGCACCACACAGAAAAAAATTTACCCAATATCCCAGCACAAAGAAATAACTACCTGACACATGTTGAAAGATGACCTTTTAGTGTTCTTCATAGTCTATTTTTCAAATACAATCACAAACCAATTATATCATATTTTTTAAACTTTTTATCATATTACAACTTCCCATTAAAAGATCTGGTATGTAAGCATTGAAGCATGGTGGCATATTCTTGTAAATCCTAGCACCTAGGTGTCTGAGACAGGAGAATTATGATTTTAAGTACTGCCTGAGCTACATGAGAATGAGACCATATGTTAAAAAAAAAAGCTTTAGATATGGGAATCTAACTCAGTGGTTGAACATGTGCTTAGCATGCACAAGGGCCTGGGTTCAATCTGTAGCACCAAAAAAAGAAATAGTAATAAAAAATACTGTAGAGCATCTTTGTAAAGTGTTACTTAATATGCCATTGTGTGACATATTATGATAATTATTAAATGTCATATTAGTGGAATTTAAATGGTTTCTGAGTTTATTATAAATATGACCTCTATGAACATTTGAGGATGATAGTTTTTATTCATACTTAATTATTTTCTTTAGATCAAATGCTAAATATGAAAGCATAGTTTGAGGGTTTTAGAGCAAAATGCACAATTTCCCTTCAGAAAGGTTATCTCAATTAGTATGGTCTTTTGAATACTAATGGCCCAATCAAGAAAATAGTAATAGTAGCAATTATAGACATCATTTGTGGAGAGCTCAACTTCTTTAGAATTTACATACATTATCTCATTAAGTCTTCAAAAGTTCTAAATTTAGGCACTGAAGATGATGGCTCCTAAGTGTCCACCATGTTAACTCCATGAATGAGAAAAATGACATAACACAGGACAGATTGTATGCTAAAGAAAGAAGAGCATGATATTAAGCGAAATGAACCCCAAGATAGGGATACAAGTGTTTTTTTTTTCTTTCTTGCTATTGTTTCTAATGTATTTATAAGGTACCATGTGAATTTTTTTTTGTTGCTTTGTATGTTCCTCCCCCACTGTATAACCCCTGTTTTCACTGTATATGATATCGGTGTAATTTGGGGAGGGGAAGGGAAAAAACAAAATGTTTAAATAGGGATACATGTTGAGCCATTGTAACAATGAGATGTACAAGACATTGTTGAACAATAAACTTTACAATTTAAGTGGGGGGGGAGTGTAGTTGTGGAAGAGGGAGGGAAGGGATGGTAGGAGAAAACAAAGGAGGAGGCAGCAATGCTTGATAAAAAAATGTACTCATTACCTTGTTCATGTAACTGTAATCACTCTGTACAGTATTTTCACAATAAAAAACTTATTTTAAAAAAAAGAAAGAAAGAAGAGCCTAGGGAATCATGAAAGGAATAACAGGACAACAGAAAGGTATAGAGAAACTGAACCAACAAAGTAAACCAGTGGACAGTTCAAAGACCTTCCTGGCTCCTACGGAGGAGTTGGGGAAACTGAAGGTGCAGTCACAAGTAATCCAGATGGCCTGGGTGACTGCCTAGAATTTTAGCTCCAGAATGAACCTATACCTCTGATAAACCTAAAATCCAGTGTGACGATTTGGCGAGACAATGACTGTTCCAGTATGAAAGGCAAACCTCAGTGAAGAAGGATATTCTGTCATTCCATTATTGTAGAGAGCTATAGCAAGTCACCATTTTGAGAGAGGACATTTATTTTATTTTATTTTATTTTATTGTAAGGGTGATGTACAGAAGGGTTACAATTACATAAGTAAGGTAATGAGTACATTCCTTGTTGAACATTGTTACTCCTTCACTCATTTTCTTCCACTTTCCCTCCCACCTGACTTTCCTCTTCCCCCCCCCACCCCACCTGCAAGTTGTAAAAAGTTAATTTCCAACATAGTCTTGTGAGCATCGCCATTGCATTGGTCCACCCTTTGTCATTTGTCTCACCATTTTGTTATTCCCCTTCCCTTCCCCAAATCGGATAAACATGTATACAAGACACAGGGTACCAAAATCAAAACCATTGACAACAAGGGATAATCCAAAGGAAAAAAGGAAAAAAGAAATAACTTTACATATACATTAAAAACAAAATAAAATAAAACAAAAAAACCTTTTGTTTCCATATCTTGGAGTTCATTTCGATTAGCTTCGTTTTATATGGTCATAGGTACATGGCTATTGAGCTATTGTGATCCTCTGCTAGGAATATTCTAGACATATTCTAATTATTACAAATGAGGGAAACCACGGAGCCTATGTTTCTTTGGGTCTGGCTTGCTTTGCTTAATATGCCCCTCAGTAGCTTAATGGATCAATAAAATGTGGTATATATAACAATGGAATTCTATACTTCCATCAGAAAGAATGACATCATCCCATTCATAAGGAAATGGAAAGACTTAGAAAAAAACATATTGAGAGGACTTATAGAGATTGAGATATTGTGGGACTTGAAAACAAGGAATAATCATGGCTCAAAGGAGTCTTGGGCCACCCTACCATAGCATCTGGATGAGAGATGGCCACAAGAGATGGTCACTGAAAGGAAAAGGGTCTGATATGGTCTCACAGAAAAGGTCAAGTATTAGGGGGCCCTGGCAGCAAATGGCACAGCTGGTTGGAAGCCCTGCTCTCTCTAGCAAGGAGTAAGTACCATCACCTGAGGGTTATGGTAGAAATGAAGCATGAAGCTTGTAGCTGGCACAATACTTGATCTCCAGGATCTGTCTCCTGGATGTGTGTTGGTGGCTTCATAGGTCAAAGGACCCTCAGCCAAGGTGTACTGGATCATGTAATATCACATGATATTTGATCTGGTTGCTCAACATGTAGATTGAGCAGTTGCTCTTTAGAGTCAAACTGCAATTCTTCCCTAAGCCTTTGATCTGCCAATCTACCCAGGAGATACTGGATTTAGCAAGCTTTCTTAATTGTGTGAGCCAATTTCTTAAAATACCTGTAGATGTAGACATAGAAAAAGAGCTATAGATAAATCGATGTAAATATACACATAGATAGAAACACACATATACACACACTCTCTCTCTCTTTTAGTCCTTTCTCTACAATAACTTAATATACTCCACATGACAAATGCAAAATTCAAGACACAGATTAATGCTCCTGAGTTTATTCAGCTGGAGCAGAGCAGTACCAGCATTCAAATCCAATTTATTCAATTCTACACTCTGTGCTCTTAACTAGTACATGAAAGGGTTATGCCAAGGCCATCGGACCATAAGTTCATCATATTTCATACTCGGGTATTCCCTATCATGTGGAGAAGTTTGGGAGCCTTCCTCAGCACTGTCAATACCATCCAATTATCCAACAGCCCCAATCACAGCAGAACATCTGGAAGAGGAAATTTCAGTAATACCTGCTTAGCTATGTCACTCACCACCCTTCAAGTAAGTAGACTGTGAAGACAATTTGTGCTCCAGTTTTCTTTGTAATAAGAAGGCAAGAACTTCTGCTAGTAGTAGTACCTATTAAAAATCAGCCTCTGTACTATTGCTTTCTCCTTCTTCCATCCCTCAGTTCATTGGTTAGGGCCAGACATTCTCCATATTTCTGTGATTTCAGGGTCAGTTACATGATGCAGTGGAAGAGCACAACTTCTTGTGACAGTCTTATTTTGAATCAAAATGTGAAACTGGAATTGAGTAGAGATAAATACTTGAAGAAAACTGATTTTGTATTTCTCACCCTTCTAATACCAGTAACCTAGAGAGCTACCATGTCTGAATTGAAAACATACCAAGAAACCCTTCAAAAGGATCCTTCCCCAGCCTCCATACCTTAAATATGTGCAATTTAACTATGGGCTGACATTAAATAAAGATGACAGACCTGAGCAGGTTGCTCTCAGACTGTCACTTTTTCTCACTGATGTTTAAGAAAGCCCCAGAGACCTTTAAACACAGTTGCTGAGAAATTAAAATTTTAACTATAAATCATGTACTATGATTGGCAGATGGGAAAGCTAGAACACTAATCTATTTTGGGAAATAAGACTTCAGCTTTTGGTTTCATATAAAAGGTGCTGGCTGCTGCAATTGAGATTTCAGACTGAGCTCAGCCCAGTGTCCAGATCAATGATTTAAGTGCTTAGATGGCAGAACGGTACAGAAGTCACATACAAGGGGCAAAGGTTCAAGACTTCATACATTATGGATAGTCATGGAAAACATGCCAATTTGACCATTCCTTGTAGGAAGGTGATACAATCTAAAGATTCAAATGTTCCTATATATAACCCAAGACCTGTAAGATGACCCTTTCTTTTTTTATAAAAATTATTGCCAGGGTGATATACAGAGGGGATACAGTTATATGTCCGCTAATGAGCGCATTTCTTTTTGAACACCAAGACCCTTTCATGCTCATGGAACTTCAGTAGCTCTGGTAAATTCTGGACTACCCTAGTGCTACTTCAGTCAAATAGATAAAAGTTTAGGTTATTTAAAGAGATAAACACAGAACAGAAAGTCCAGCACTGGAACTAATAGGGAGCTATGGATATATCTCAGTGATCAACCATTTGACAGCATGTACAATATCTTGGGCTCCATTGTCAACAGAGAACAAAAGGGAAGAATGAAAAGGGAAGAAGAGTACTCTAAAAAGAGCTTTCTCATGCAATTAACCTTTTATAATAGTGCCAACAAAATAGCTAAGATTCTTATAATGATAGGTTAACAAAAAATACAAAATGCTACAAACTCTGAAACTTTTTGAACCTGATTTAATGCCACAAGAAGAAAATTCCACTTCGGATCTCATGTTACAATCAACACATGGGTACACTAAAAATCTTGTATACAATAGTGTATAAAATGTTCCTTGTCTATATGTATAAGGGGAATATAGGAAACATAAATAGATTTGTGCTGAAATTTGGAGGATCGAAGTTCAAAGTCAACCCAAACCCCCAAAAAGTGCAAGATTCCACTTCCAACAAACTAGCAAAAACAATCTGGCTGGAGGCGTGGCTCAAGTCATAGAGCAAGAAATCCAAGTGAGCATGAGACTCTTGATTTCAAGGCCCAGAACCAAAATAAAAAAGGAAAAAGACAAGACATTTGGAGAATCAATGATGCTCCCCAAATGTATTGTATAGCATGAGTGCCTTCTAGAAGGCAACTTTCCCCTGCACTCAGCTGTGCAAGCAACCATTGCCACTCATATAGAATCTTCTCTATGCATTGCTCCAATAAGACATTCTTCATATATCTTTTTAATAACTCCCCTTCATTTTCTGGAAGGAATTATCTCTATGCAGCTCCTTGTCCACCATCCTCCACCAACGCTAAGGCCTTTGGGATATTATCAAAGAGTCCTCTATTCCTCTCAAACAGACATATAGATGACACTCACTATTGGAGCTACTGGGTCTTTGCCAGTGAAAATAAGAAAGGATTCAAATACTCCTTGATCAGTTCTTTCCCCCGGAAGTTTTTTTTTCCTCAAAGGAATCCTTTTATATGATAAAATATCAGTTCTGTTCATCTAAATGCTATTTAAATGTCAGGGCCTGAGTAGCTAGGCATCCTGTAGAGTCCCTGGAACATAGCCTGTGTGTCCCTTGTCAACTCTGTCAATCATTTAAATTCCCTGGGCTCTGGCCATGGAATTCTTTTCAGAAATAGTCCTTGGAGCTTTGACACTTATATCAAGGATTTTGCTAAAGAAACCAGTCTTTCACTGTATTCTATGCAAAGTCATACTGAGAGCTATGTGACTTCCGGGTATAGGACAGGGACAAATCCAAAGTCCTTGTCCTTGGAGGCTTAAACTAGGAAAATCTTACCATTTGTTTCTTTTCCAGCTCTATAAGGAGGCAATCTACAATCTAAGCCAGTGTCCTAGACCCATGACAAATTCATCAGGCACAACTCTCTGGTCCAAGTTTGAAGAGAAGAGAGAGGAAAGAAAATAAGGCCCCTTCAAAGTGTGCAAAAATGTTAATAGTTGACATCTGAAAACAAAACAGTAGAGCTATCCACTAAGCAATGAACAAGGCTTGTCCCATTATAGATGTACAAGAGGACCTTCTGGAATATATTTTGCAAGAGTATTGCCACAGACCCAGCACCAAGGGACCATAATGAAAGAGCATCTTTTAGGATTGTTCTACCTGCTGTGGGAGTCCAGTACCCAAAGCAAGAGACAGACACAACATGAAACCAGAGTGACACCCCCAGGATAAGAGGTAACCCTGCCCTGTATTTATGACCATCCTGATGGTTAAATTACATCATCTTCATTTAACTCAAGTTATCTGAAGTTAGATAGAGCAAAGAACTGGAAGAACTGGGGACTCTTGGGAACAAAAATCTGGCCTTGCTGCTCTGTTGGTTGTGTTGGGGCATAGGCTTCTATCTACCTGATTACTTCATGAGAAATACCAAGTATTTCCTTACATCCTGGTATAAGTGAGGCACTGCTCCTTTAAAACCAGTTGAACAAAGGGCTGGTGATTCCCATTCTGTGATAGCTATGGGATGCATTGGACTACCTCCTATGGTGATGCTTGCCTGGTCCTTCTACTCACGATCAGTGATAAGTGACTTTGGAGGCTGAATAATAAGAAAAGAAGTTGGAGAGATGGGAAGAATATAGACACTCTGAGGAAGAATTCTGTGACAGTAGCCACAGAGAGGAAAGATAGTAGAGCTGGACAGAGGCATACAACCCTATGTGACAAAGAGTAAGGTCTATAACTTTTTCATGTAGAGAGATTCAGCCAGCTATAACCTCTAGCCCTTCAAATCATAGGTACTGAACCCCACTTCCTACTCTGTATATGATGGTGGAGGAGACAACTAACAACAAAGAAATTTTTTTAAAAACTAAACCTCTCAAGGAGTACACATTCAATTTGAAGAACATGTTTATTGCTCTCAGTCTCTATGCAAATTAATATATCTAAATATCTAAAACTTCCATCTTAGGGCACACAGTTTGAAACAGGAATTCATGTATAACTTAGGGGAATTCTCTTAAGAGAAGGGTCTCACTCATATAAACTGTCCTCCAGAGTTTTAACATGGTCCATTGGAACAGTGCACAAATTATGTTCCCTCCACTTAAAAGACCCTTTCTGGTGGATCCTAGACTGCCATAGCCTACTCAGCAGAAAGAAGTAGCCTGAAGTGGTCATCATCCTTGTTCCCTAAAAGTAATTAGGGTTTCTATTGGAGAAGAAGGAATGAGAGGGAGAAAGGGGAACTGTTGGTAGATAGAGGTAAAAAGTGGCACACCTAATATATGGTAGATAACATGTATTTTATCATGGCACTTCTTGTTCCCATAATGTCTTGAGCTCTTTCCCAAATGCTTCTTCTTCTCATAATGTCTTAGATGCCCACTCAACCAGTGAAAAGAGCCAGGGTGGCACATGCACAAGTCATCTAACAATCAGCATGAAGTCTAGGGGTAGGAGATATGGGATGATCCCTGTACTATAAAAACTGCCTTCCAAAGGACTCTTGGACTCCTCTTTGAGACCCGTCTCCTGGGGTGCCTGCCTCTTCTACTTTCCTTTCATGCTTTACTTTCACTTTCAAATAAACTTAACTGTTTACCTTAAGAGAGAGATAGAGAGAAGGGGCTCAGAGGGAAGCCAAATAGAGAAGGATGGGGGAGGGAGTTAGCAAGGATGAGGTCTCAGTGGGAGATGAGCTTAAGCCAAGTCATTTGGGGAAACTCTGGAACAAAGATGGTACTACAAAGTTAGCTGTACCTTAAAATAACAGTGCTGTCTTTAGGTCCCTTCTTCACCCTTTATTTGCTGAGATCTATAAGGGCAAGTCTCTAGAGAAAGTGGGCCCTATGACTTGCCAAGAATTAAGAGGATTGCGTGTAAAAGGAGGCCAAAGGAGACAGTCTAGGCAGGGTACCAACTGCATCCCTTATAGTTTTCTCCTATTTAACACAATTTTAAAGGGAAGAAAATAACAGAGCACAGCCACCACTATGCTTATAATTGAAAAAGAAAATGAAAACAACCAGCATTGTTAAAGATAGGATGAAAATGGAATCCTTATTCATTGCCGCCTGGGAATGCAAAATGTCACAGTCACCTTAGAAGACAGTTTGACAGCTCTTTCTCAAAAGGTTAACCTGAAACTCCCAGTCATTGCACATTAATCCTGAGCTCTAAAAGTTTTTAAGGGATGGGAAAGCTGTTTCACAGGCGATTTTAATCATTATATTTTTCAGAAGTAAATGACTTCAGATTAGTAGTTTAAAGTGAGGTAGCCAAGCAGCTTTGCTCTAACATAACAAATAGTTTCACTGGACTGACAAAACATACGACTGTGAAAATAACTGTTCTGACTAATGAAATAAGCAGATCATACTTTATAAACTAGATTAATAGGAAAGAAACTTCTATTATAGCTGGGTTGACAATAGCTAACCAAAATGTAAAGGAAATACTAAATGAAATGTAGGATCCACCAAAAGTAGTCATTATGAAAACAGAACAAAAAGGATTGATGAGGAGTTCAAAGTTGGCTTATTATCCCAGTTATGAAGGAGGCTGATATCAGGCAGACTTCAATTCATGGCTAGCCCAGACAAAAAGTTATTAGAGAGAACCCCCATTTCGACAAGTAAGTTGAACACAGTGGTATGTGTCTGTGATCTGTAATTCCACTTATATGGGAGGCCAGAAGGAAGAGGACTGTAATTCAGCTTGGCCTCCAGGAAAAAAAAAGTGAGGTCCTGTTCTTCCCACTATGATATATCTCCTGTTGTCACTGTATTTAATTTTGGTACTGCTGACGTTTTCAATATTGCAATATCTCACCTCAAAAGTTTCACTGCTTCCCAATAGCACCAACCTGGCAATCAAGCCTTTTAACTCATGGGCCCTTGGTGAACATTTAAGATATAAACTAGAATGCTATACTAAAAGAAAATCAGCTAGATTTATCCAAGTGAAACAGAAGAAAAGATATCTGGTTAAGAAACCACTAGCGACTTACTATTGAGCATCATGCTCTTGCCCCTACTACCAGAGCCCAAGAATAAAGCCTCATAGTTGGGCTCCAAAATATTACCAATCCACAACCCGAAGAGAAATCTAAAATAAGCCTTTAAAAAATTTGTAGCATGGTAACAAAATAACTCTCTCTTCAGGATAAAGCAATATAAAAATTCAAGTTTATAGTTGTAAGACTATTTTCACTTATTTAATTTTTAAATTATTTAATTAATTTGATTACTTTTTCTAGTGATTCATGTGTGATTGTAGATTATAAAAATATCAACCCTAGTCATGGGGCTTGAACTCTGGGCCTGGGCACTGTCCCTAAGCTCTTCAGCTCAAGGCTAGTGCTCTACCACTTGAGCCACAGTAACACTTCTGGCTTTTTCTGTGTATGTGGTACTGAGGAATTGATAGGGCTTCATGCATGCTAGGCAAGCATTCTACCACTAGGCCATATTCCCAGCCCACCTAGCAAATACTCTTTTGTGTGCCAGTCCTGGGGCTTGAACAGCCTGGGTGCTGTCCTTGAGCTTTTATGCCCAAGGCTAGCACTCTACACTTGAGCCATAGTTCCACTTGTGGCTTTTTTGCTGGATAATTGAAGATGAGAGCCTTAAAAACTTTCCTGCCCAGGATAGCTTTTTTTTAAATTTAATTTAATTTTATTTGTGAACATACTGTACAGAGGGGTTACAATTACATGGGCAGGATAATGCGTACATTTCTTACCAAGCATTGCAGCCTCCTCCTTTG
>NW_012267350.1:1474269-1476871 GCF_000151885.1 Dipodomys ordii
ATTTATTGTTGCCCAGGATAGCTTTGAATTGCTATCCTTAGATCTCAGCCTCCTGAGCTGCTAGGATTACAGGCATGAGCCACTGTCACCTAGCCCCCAGAAAATACTTTTCAACCTTACCCTTCAGCAGTTTGTGAAGCCCAGGTCCAAATTGCCGCTGCTGGCATTTTTTAGTAACTCCAGAGTGAACTCACAGATGATAAACTCTGTAGTCTTGGAACTGCACAGTGTCTTCTATAATCCCATGTCTGTATACCTCTCTACAGAGCCACTCAAAGGTGAACTCTCCAGATGTAAAGAGGAGTGCAGATGACAAGCAGCCAAAACCAGAATATCATAGAAAAGGAACAGAGGAAGGGACAGAAAGAGGAAGAGATTGTAATGAATTGGAAAGTCTAGAATAGATAGGGAATTCCAGTGGACTGGAAACTCAAAATAAAGCTAATTTCATAGTTTTGACTGTGAAAATCTATAGGATGGGTCAACAGACTGGAAATTCAAGCAGAGTTTCTCAGTTACAATTATGGGGCAGAATGATTTCTTCTCTGGGAAACTTTATTTTTTATACCAGTTTTGTACCATTAATTGTTCTAAATTCACCTCCATTATTTTCAACAAAGGAACAACTACAGATCAAAAGCAACATTGTAGGCTTTCTCCTAAATTATATTAGCTATGTATTTATTATAGAGATACTGGAGAAAAATTGTGATACTTTGTAGTAGATGAACCCACATTCCTTCTTTCAGAGAATTGTTTCATATTTGCTCCACAGATAATGAGTTCCTGACATCCAAATGACACACAAAGAATATATATATATATATATATATATATATATATATGCAACTTCCAGGAAGTACTAAACTTTTTCAGAACTTTTCTAAGTTCTTCTATTTCTATTTAGAAATCACTGCTATGACTAAAGGTCTCAAATAAAGAATTTCACCTCTGATTGTAACTCACACTTGGTCAAAATCATCTAGAAAAACTGGGAAACTTTAGACTTGTGTTAAGGCCTCACTAATTAGGTGAGGCCACCTATGTTGTAAAAGGTAGTTTACTTAAGTTCAACTTAGTGTAATGACATATACAAAATGCATTCACAACAATAGCTAGACTAGTGATTCATGGAATAACAGCCATACAATCTATCCAAGTTGTTGGAAGGATACTGGGTAGTTCACTGAATTCACAATGCAATGATGACTAGCCTAGTCTGTACAACATTAGATGGGGTTGTATAAATAAATTAACCACCACCATGACATACCCACTCAATGTAGCCATTTTACAGATTGGAATTATGATAGAGAAGTATGATAATCACTTTCAATATCACTCTGCACAAAATACCACTTATTAAACAAAAGGCCAGTCACTAGCATCATATCATGAGACACCAATCAGCAGGCTGTCTCTAAAAAACAGCACCAGAAAGGAAATGTAAGAAAGAGGAAATTGGGCCTGGGAGGGAGAGGGATCACAGAGGATCAAGATCTGTGGAAGGTAGGCCTGGATCTAACAGATGTGGACTGGGAAGAAAGCATACGGAAAAAAAAGGAAAAGACACCAGAGTGGAAACAGATTGCTTAGCTACTTCATTAAAATCAAGGGACTGACCATAGCAAATGAGCTGAAAAATATTTGTCCACCAATCCACATTTTAAATGACAAAGCTTTATTTTTCACATAGAAATAAGGAAAAGAAAAACAAACAAATCATGTTCATCAGAAATAGACACTAGCATATTTTGTCCCTGATTATTTAAGATTACTTTTTGATTGAATTATATTTTTTGAGGGTGGGTTAAGATGGGAGAGTTTTGGTGTGGATATGGATGTGGTATGATTAATCTTTTATGCATTTTCTCTCTCTTTCAAATGAAGGATCCAGCCTTCCAGAAGGCTCAACATGGTCAAGTCTACAGTTTCACTTCCTTTCCCATTTTACACTGAGCCAACACTGGACTGTGGGGCCTGTTCACTTTGAATATCTATTTTGGATACTTAACAACAATTTGGCTACAAGGGAAAGGAAGCCATCAGTCATATTTTGAAATCTGTCTCCCAGGTAAGCTTAGGGTTCTGTTGTTTCTTGTATTTTGACAGCATACACTTACACACAGAGCCCTAGGTCAACCTCCTCTGAGAAGAAGGGGGTGATAAGATTTAAATTGAGTTTGAAAGTGAGGCATTAAATTAGTAATGGATTAGGTTGCTCTTGTTCTCATAAAAATGATGGTCTTTTAGCCGGGCACCAGTGGCTCATGCCTGTAATCCTAGCTACTGAGGAGGCTGAGATCTGAGGATCGCGGTTCAAAGCCAGCCCAGACAGGAAAGTCCAGGAAACTCTTATCTCCAATAAACCACCAGAAAACTGGAAGTAGCCCTGTAGCTCAAGTGGTAGAGCACTTGCCTTGAGCTGACGAGCTGAAGGACAGCGTTAACGCCCAGAGTTCAAGCCCCACAACCGACAAAAAAAACAAACAAAACAAAAATGATGGTCTTTTATTTTCTCCATCTTTTTATTGTGAACATTATTTTGTGCCAATACTGGGGCTTGAACTCTGGGCCTGGGCAGTGACCTGAGCTTGAGCTT
>NW_012267350.1:1494652-1498076 GCF_000151885.1 Dipodomys ordii
CTGCAATGCTTGGTAAGAAATGTACGCATTATCCTGCCCATGTAATTGTAACCCCTCTGTACAGTATGTTCACAAATAAAATTAAATTAAATTTAAAAAAAAAGATTCATTGAGTCAAAAGATTACAAAGGACAGCATTTGGACTCTCATCACATAATCTATAAAACTGATCAATGCTAAATTCCAATATCTTTCTACCTTCTATGTACAAGTTTTTTCCATAACTACAATTTGTAAAGAGCTTCAAAAGTTGAGATTTTCTTTTTTTGGGGGGGAGGGGTCCAGTTGTGGGGCCTGAACTCTGGCCCTGGGCGCTGTCCCTCAGCTCTTCAGCTCAAGGCTAGCACTCTACCACTTGAGCCACACCACCACTTCCCGCTTTTTTCTTTTTGCTATGTAGTGCTGAGGAATCAAACCCAGGGCCTCAGGCATGCAAGGCAAGCGCTCTACCACTGAGCCACCTTCCTAGCCCAAGTTGAGATTTTCTTGACACTCTGTTCCTCACAATTCTTTAACTAAAGATTTCCAAATGATTTTGAACAAAATGTAATCTAAATTTAGAAGATTTGTTCATAATAATATTCAATGTTCTCTAGTACATTTGTGTTAATGACTAAAGTACTTCTTTAAAGGAGCTAAAACTTGTGTATCTGAGTCATGATTGGAAACAAGGAAAGGCTCACATGATGCCATGTTAAATTTTTTTTAGGTCCCACATCAAATTTGTCATAAAATTTTGCAATTCATTTTTTCCAAAGGTGCAGATGTAAATAGATTTGTAAAGGTTGACAACTATTACTTCCATTTCAATTTGTTGCTTATCACAGTGTAGATGAAATTATAAATTACTTATATTCCAGAACCAATTCCAAGTTTCTTTTTACTCCATAGGTTTCTAAATTTAGTAAGAACACTGTCTTCCTTAAGATAATTAAATTCTATCTAAATTTATGAAGATAAAACTTTTTATCTTCAATGTTATATTTTAAACTGGATTTACAAATAGATATTATCATTAAAGTCAGATGGTTTGCCTTTAACAAAATGAACTTCCAAAAGCTTGCCTCTGATTGCATAAATTGGATTTAAAAAAATTAAGCCATTACTGAAATTAACCAATTTTCTTTTTGAAGCCTCTAATGTCAGTGATATAAAATGGGCATCATTTAACTGTTTGCAAAGATCCTTCTCTGCTAGCCTTTAACTGTTATCACTTTGCACTTTGTATATGCACAGAAAAACATGGAATTGAAAGTAAATAAAATTAATTTAAAAGAATCATCATTTGATCTAATTGAAAAGCCATGCCTCACAAATGCTATGTAAATTCACCTTCTGAAGACTAACTTTTGCAATAGATCACTGCGTTAGACAAGATATGTTCACAAAGTGATAAGACATTACCAAACAGCAAAACAAGTAGACAGTTATAGGTTTCTATCTTAACACAAATGCTGAAATTATGGCATCAAGAACATTTGGACTGTTTCCTGTGAGCTTACATTTAATACATATGTATTACTTATAACTAACCCACAGTCTCTCACATTTTCTGTGGTCTTCTGAAATTATTGTAAGAGGTACTTAGAAGTGCTTCTTGACAAGAAACATTAATTCCTTACGTGGGCCTACAAATTAACAGAGAGCAGAATAAAGTCTAAGCATTCCAGATTCCTCCATTTTGGACTTATATACTTTGTCCTGAGACATTCTCTTCTGTAGGCACTTTGCTGTTGTCTTGGAATCTAGGAAAGACTACACTACCACCTGCCCAGTGTCAATGACTGATTTTTGTGTGTGTTCAGTTGCCAAGGCTTGAACTCAAGGCCTTACACTCTTGCTTGACTTTCTTATTTACAGTTGGTGCTCTATCACTTGAGCTATGCCTCCAACAAGCTTTTGGCTGGTTAATTGGAGACAAGAGTTTCATGGACTTTTCTGCCTAGACTAACATCAAACTATAATCCTTCAGGTCTCAGCCTCCAGAGTAACTCAGAAGTGTGAGCCCTCAGTGTTAGTTCAATGACTCTTTTTAATATAGCCCCACCTAACCAGTCCTGAGATAAAGGACTGTGGATTACCAGATGCCACCTCTGCACACATCTGTGACTTGGGACTGTTTCAATTATGCACACTTTCTCACCCACCACCCTCATGTCTCCATATTAACCTAAAGCAAATACCCATACCCTCAAAGATGGCTGAAGGATGTACTGAAGTGCTGTGTTGCCACATAAGTAACATTCTTGTATTCCCTTAAAGTCGAATAATTTGATATGTGAGACCAGGGGTCAGACCTGATATGTGAAACCCCCAGAGTTTGGGCCAGGGGGTCTACAAACTTCAGTTTCTTGGTATCTGATTACTTTATACATCTTGCTAGTTGTGACATAGGCCACAAGAGAGTGGTAGACTAATGGACCAAGAGTTGAAGTCTCATTAAATACAAATATAATGCCTGAGCCAGAAACTAGAGAAATTAAAGACACTAGAAGATGGAAATATCTTTAATATTTAATATTGTGAAAATGCCCTTATTGACAAAGGCAATTTACAGATTCAATGAAATCTCTAACAAAATTCTAATCATATTATTCACAGATAGAAAAAATAATCATATGGAAATACAAAACACAAATATCCAAAGTAATCCTGAACAAAAAGAAAGCAATGCTAGAGGTGTCACAATATCTGATTTCAAACTACAATATACATTATAAAACTGCAGTAACAAAAACAGCATGGCACTGGCACAAAGACAGATATGTATACCAGTGACATAGACCCAGAAATAAGCCCACACAACTACAGGAATCTTATTCTCAATGGAGATGTCAAATATACACTGGAGAGAAAGCAATTATTTAACAAATGGTTCTGGGAAAACAATATTCACATACAGAAGACTATAATTACATTCTATCTTAACCCTTGGACAAAAGAAATCAATCCAAAATGGTTCAAAGACCTTAATGAAGAAGCCCAAATTTTGACACTGCCTTAAGAAAACATAAATATGTCAAAACATAGGACTAGGCAATGATTTTCTGAATAGTAAAGGAAATTGAAACACTTCTGCATAGCAAAAGAAACATTACCAGGATTAAGATACAGTTGACAGAATCAAGAAAATATTTTCTGGTTCTTCATCTCACCAGAGATTAATATCCTGAATATATAAAGAACTCAAAAATTACACATCAAAAGAAGAAATAAACCAATAAAGGAGCACATAAACTTAACGGACACATTTCAAATGAAGAAGTATACACTGTCAATAATGTTCAACATCTTTAGCTGTCAGGGGAATGCAAACAAAATTTACAATGAGATTCCTTCTCACCCTGATAAGAATAGCTATGATTAAGAAAAAACCAGGCTGGGGGGCTGGGAAGGTGGTTCAGTGGTAGAGCGCTTGCCTTGC
>NW_012267350.1:1498126-1501783 GCF_000151885.1 Dipodomys ordii
CTTCTTCTTCTTCTTCTTCTTCTTCTTCTTCTTCTTCTTCTTCTTCTTCTTCTTCTTCTTCTTCTCCTTCTCCTTCTCCTCCTCCTTCTCCTTCTTCTCCTTCTTCTTCTCCTTCTTCTTCCTTTCTCTCTCTTGCCTTCCTTCTTTCTTTCCTTCCTTCTTTCTTTCCTTCCTTCCTTCCTTCCTTTCCTTTTTTCTTGGAGTCAGAACTCTACCACTCTACTGAACCACAGCTCCACTTCAAGCTGTTTTTGATGATTAATTGGAATACAAGTTTCATGCCTTTCCTGCCCAGACTGGCTTCAAACCATGATCCTCAGATTTCAGTCTCCTGAGTAACTAGGATTAAAGGTGTGAGCCACCGGCACCTTCCTGTGAATATTTTTAAATGAACAGAAACATTGAAAAAATATAAAGCAAACATCTGTATATTTACCTCCTAAATTCTACATTTAACACATAGCTATATTTGCTTTATCTCATATCTGTCCTTCAATTTATTGCTGTATCATCTATCAAAATCATCTCGTTTTTTTGGATGCATTTCAAAGTAAACAGCAGACATCATCAGAATATTTTAACCCTAAACACTTCATTGTGCATAGCATTAACTGGATTAAACTGAGTTTCTGGAATTGAAGTAACAAAAAGGTTTTGGAACCCATCCAAGGTATCATTAAAGAATGTGAAATATATCGCCTGGTTAAAGCAGATGATTATAGAAAAATAAAATCCTTAGAAGACAAAACTTAAATGTAAATATAGTTCATGATACAGCTTCTTCTTTCTTTTGAGGGAGATTACTGTTTATCTTCACTCATGATTTCCATATTTGTGCATATTATGTACATATATGTGAATAGCTCAATTACCACTGCACACAGTATAATGTGGATATTCATTAAGTATTTTAAACTATTTGCTTAAACATGAAATTTCCATTGTTAATGAATTGGTTTCTATTGGTATTATTCAGCAGTAATACATGTAAATATATTTCCAGATAAGCTTTTGCATAATGAATATATATATACAAATATATCTACAAATTTAGACATTTATTCAAGAAAAGAATGTTTACATAGAAACATGTTTATATAAACAAAAAGTTTATATAGTGTCAGCAGATAGGAAAGCCATTAAATTAAAATTAAAACAATTTCCTCCCTATGACTTTCAAAGAATATACTTTTCTTATGTTTTGTACTTTCATTTCAAATCTTTCTTTTTCCCGCCTGTTTCTTATTCTACACTGCGGTCTCTCTTTCCTCTTTATAAGGGTGATTGCACAAAGGGATTTAAATTTAATGTGTCAGTTTATGAGTCTAATGCATTTTGATCAATGCCCCCTTCCATCATTCTTCCCCTTCTCTCCCAACACCACCCATCCCTTCTTCAAGTTACCTGGTTTCATTTTGCATATGTACATTTAATATTATGACTATATTCATTTACCTTTCCTTTCTCCATTCACCTTCCCTGCCTCCCCTTGACCTCCTCACCCCTAACAAAACAAAATATAGTTCAGCTTCCTGGTATTTTGTCAAACTGTAAGTTGTTCAGAGGAGTTATACCATTAGAATCCTCCCTTGTGTACACCATACCTTAGTCAATTTGCTTGTGTATATATTCATTTTACCTTGTAAATGTTTTCTTATATGTTTATAATGTGGATCTAACTTCTACATATGAGAAAAAATATGTACCCTTTGTCTCTCTGAGCCTGACTTACTTCACTTAACAAAATTTTTTCCAGATCCATCCATTTCCCTGTAAATAACATTATATTCTTCTTCCCAATAGATGAGTAAAATTCTGTGTGCGGGTGTGTGTGAGAAAGAAAGAGAGAGAGAGAGAGAGAGAGAGAGAGAGATATCACATTAACTTGATTTACTTATCCATTGTAGGACATTTGGGCTATTTCCATTACTTGGCTATAGTGAATAGTGCAGCAATGAACATAGGTGTGCAAGCCACTCTACATTCTTCATGTAAGGTACTACTTCTTTTGACTCAAAAATTTTCCTTTAGCTACATTACTTCTTATTTTGACAAATGATCAACGCAACCTATCTTTAACTTGTTGACCTAAGGCAAATTGCATACTTCTTTTAGCTTTAATAATCCTTGAATCAACATTGTTCTCAAAGCTGTCATGAAGTCCAAACAGGAGGTAGCCCTACTGAAGGTAGACATCTTTCTCATACCTCACTAATAATCACCCACCAAACAACAAGTCCTACAGTAAACACTGCATTGATTTCATGCGTTCAATGCTAGTTGGGACTACTTGGGAATTGCTTGTTTTGTACCAGCACTGAATTCACTTCAAGTGGACACATGAAACTGAAAATAAAGAATTATTTGATTTGTGATCATTAGAAATTTAAATTATAATTAGGACAAGTATATTTGAAATAGATAAAAGAATGCTAAAGAGAAAGGACCAGGGACAATTACACACAGAGCCCTGTTGGCAGCATTAAGAAATTTGGATTTTTCCCACTCATTGATAGAGAACCACTAAAGACTTTTAAGTAAAATTAGGAATTTCCAAACTAAAAGTTTTTGAAGTTAAAGAATTATATTTACATTTTTACATAATACTATGATATATTAACAAGAAAACTGGACTGATTTCATTGATGAAACTACATTGGAATTATTTCCAAATATGTAAACACTTAAAAAATAACATTTCCTTGTAAAATATTTTCAAAATAACTTTCTAGAATAAAAAACACATAAACACAATAGTTATTCTTTGTACATATCTACACATTTTACTCAGTTTATTAGTATTCATTTCTCATCTCATGTCACTGACATTTGGTCAATATAGCTTAAGAAAATTCTCTGTATGACTAATATTCCTAAGAGTTGAATCTGTAGTCAATATGTTTGACATTTTTGATGAATTAATTCTTTTCTGAAGGCTACATTTTAATTGAGAAAATATCTACTTGCTGACATTAAATTATCTGATAATTCTATAACAAATTTTAATTAGCAAATACTATCAATTCTAATTATTCTATTGAAAAATAAATACTGTGGCTCTTTTTTGCAGTTCTAAGAGTCAAATACAGGCCCTTGTGCATGCTAGGCAAGTGTTCTGTTGCTGCACTTCACTTATCTTGCATTCACCATAAATACTTTGTTGAAGGATGCTGTCTTTTTGTGTCCAGTAGGGCCCTTCAAATATTTTTAAATGACATAATTCACTGTATAAGATTTTGTGCTTGTGGTACTTTTGAACGGGTTGCCAAATTTAAATGCTACAAAATCAAGGTCTTCTCAAATTTATTGTGTTCCAATATAAACTATAAACCTGACCAGCTAAAACATAAGATTCATTGAGTCAGAGTCCAGGACGAAGGAGCCAGACGCAGCAGGCGAGCGGATTCTACTCAACACCAGCAAGAACCAACAAGGAGCGGACATCTTCATCCTGCAGTTTGCAGACCAGAGACGACCCAGGATCCAAGACTAGGCGTGAGTAGAAGCCCGACGTCCTCACTCCTTCTCAGGGAGCAGAGGAGGGAAGGCCACCCCTCCCCCCCCAGCACCAGTGATCTCCATCTTGGATACCGACAAAGCTCGGAGGAGCTGCCAGCTCCAACTCAGGCCTTGGAATAAAACGAGTCATTTAGCAGG
>NW_012267350.1:1509013-1520691 GCF_000151885.1 Dipodomys ordii
CCCCCCCCCGAAAAAAAACAGGCTGGGTAGAGTGGTATGTATTAAAAGTGCAGGAACTTGAAATGTAATGATTAGAACTATTGGAAAAAAGTAAGAGACTTCATCTTGACATAAGTAAGAATATTGTGGTTCAAGCACAATCTTGGCTGGGCCACAAGACTCTATCCAAAAGATAACTAAAGCAGAAAACAAAAGTAAGAGGCATAGCAATCACAAGACACTAAGTCAAAACTCCTGTACAACCATATGTATATAAAATTATATAGATAGTATATATAACAAATGCTGGCAAAGAAGGAGTAGAAAATTGACCTTTAGTAATAGTTGGTAGGAATATAGCAGCCACTATGGAAATCAATACTTCCTTTTGCTGCTTTTTTGTTCTATACCTCGGCCTGCACACTGTCCCTGAGCTTTCATTTTCTCAGAGCTAGTGCTCTACCACTTGAGCCACAGCTCCACTTCCAGCTTTGTGCTGATTAACTGGAGATAAGAGCTTCATGGACTTACCTGCCAAGGCTGGATTTGAACTGTGAGCCTCAGATCTCAGCTAGGATGACAGAGATGAGCCACCATTGCCCACCTTTTTGTTTTTGGCAAAACTGGAGTTTGAACTTAGGGCCTCACTCTTCTTAGGCAGGTTTTCTAGTACTTGAGCCATTGCCTCTAGCCTTCTTTTGCTTTCATTGATTGTTGTTATTTTTAATAGGGTCTCTCTGTTTTTTATCTAGGCTGGCTTGGACCAAGGTCTTCCTTCCTATGGACTTCTTCATAACTGGGATGACAGACATGCCAGTTTATTGATGAGTTGGGGAGGGAAGTGTCTTAACTTTTCTACTAGATTGGCCTTGAACAATAATCTTCCAGCTAGTGAGCCACTACCCCTGATCCTGAACATGTCTTCTGCAAATTCTTAATAGTGGGAAACATATACATCTTTCTCAGGATTATT
The DNA here is from genome assembly GCF_000151885.1 of Dipodomys ordii. NCBI lineage: Eukaryota > Metazoa > Chordata > Mammalia > Rodentia > Heteromyidae > Dipodomys > Dipodomys ordii. The sequence goes on from NW_012267350.1 coordinate 1,509,966, forward strand.
TATCATTATACAGCTATTACTTAGGTGCTATTTTAATATGCCTTCACCACAGACAGAAGACCATCTTTAACAGGACTGCCAAGAGACTAGAAGTCTCAGAAGGTATCTGCCATATGGAGTTTCTAATGCAAACAAAATTCAGGAGACACCACTACCACACCTATAGGTTACTAACTCCAATGGAAATATGAAACATTACCTCTCACTACTGCTGTTCTTAACAGTCATGTACTTTTATGTTAGTCACTAGTATGTCAAATAGTTGGAATAATTACCTTATAAAAATAAAAACTCAATAGTTTAGTTTCAATGCATGGCTATTCGGCTCAATTGTTTTTAGGTTTATAGCGAAACAGCATATCATGGCAAACCCACTCATCTCACACAGAAGAGAAAGAGAAGGGCATGGAGCCCCACAATTCCCTTCAAAGGCACATTCCCAATGCCCACAAGACCTTCTAAGAAGTCCCACCTCTAAGGTTCCCACTACCTTCATTTTGTGCATGCATGCATGTGTGTGTGTGTGTGTGTGTGTGTGTGTGTGTGTGTGTGTGTGTGTGTGTGTGTGTGTGCTGGTCCTGGAGCTTGAACTCAAGGTCTTGGCTTGTCTTTGAGGTATTTTTTGTTTAAGGCTAGCACTCTATCAGTTGAGCCACAGCTCCACTTTGGCTTTTTGGTGATTAATTGCAGATGAGTTTCATGGACTTTCTTGCCCAAGCTGTCTTCAAACTGTGATCCTTAGATCTCAGCCTCCTGAGTAATTAGGATGACAGGAATGAGCCACAGGCACCTGCCTTCTCACTCTAAAACAGCAATGTTTATGGGACACTTAAGATTTAACCTACAGATCTTTCTATGAAAAATTCTATTGGGAAGATATTTATGAAGATTAATCCAATTCTTCAAAAGTCTCAGACTCCAAAGTTCCACCATTAGTTCAGTAGGTGTTTCTCCACACTACTTTCTCTATTGAGAATGATTCACATGAGATTGGCATTTGCAGTCATGAGTTAAGTACGACTGATTCACCTGTATAACATGCTATGTTAGCAGACAACCACAAGGAGAAAACTTGTTTTGTGAAAATAACTGGTGACAATTGTGGAAAAGCTCTTGGATATTGCATTCTTCTTGGTGAGGCATGAATAATCCATCACTTATAAATTTGAAGACAATGTATTCTGTGTAACTTAAAATTTTTTCCCTCAAATTCATTCCTCCTCCATTGTTCCATTGTTCTTCTGACTGGCATGAGCCACTGTTATCTTTTACCTTCTTCAGCACCTCTCAGTCTGTACTGCTGGAGAGATTTTCAGTCAGAGAGCAATAGGAATTACTAACAGTCCTGAGTCTTCAGCTGTAAAACTGAGCTTTCCTATCACTTGAAAAAAAAACTCTCATTCAACCCTTTTGAACTGGGTGCATCAGAACTTCATCTGGCCAGGTATCAATGGCTCAAGCTTATAATCCTAGCTACTAAGGAGCTAGATCTGAGCATAGTGGTCCAAAACCAGCCTGAACATGGAAAGATTAACCACAAAAAAAGCTGAGAGTAGAACAAGGGTAGAGCAGTAGCCTTGAGCACAAAAGCTCAAGGACAGTGCCCAAGCCCTGAGTTCAAGCCCCAAGACTGGTATCAAAAAGAAAAAGAAAAAAGAACTCTCATCTGCCAGCAAAGGAACCAGTCATAACTCAGTGAGTTTCTTCATACCCATGTCCCTCCTATCCTTGTTTTCTTCTGGACCAATTACCTTCTGTCTTCCCTCTACATACACATCCTGAATATGGCAAGGTCTCCTGTTGTTCACTTAGCTCCCTCTCCCTTAGAACAGAATTTCACACAAAAATTGCTTTTATAATACCTGTTAATTGAAATCCTTGAAGAAAAGCGATTCCAAACAACACCTAGTAAAATAGAGAAAGAGGAAATTGCTCTTGAAAATCAGATCCCCTATAAACTTGGAAAACCTAATGGGCTAAGAAAAGAACGAATCTAATTAAAAAGCACTAAATTTCCATCAAAGCTTATGCTTTGTTTGATACAAACAAAGTAGAGGCACTGTAGCTAAAATAAAACTGGGAGATAATTCCTTACAGCCATACTGGCTAAACCCAGAGTTCAGACTCCTAGAATAAATTATTTCCAAGGGTTTTTAAATGAAATCATTCCTTCTTATGCCTTTTTCATGTGGAAAAATCCACATTGACTCAGAAATTTTGGATAAAGAAAGTGACCTTATTCTACTCATCACCAAAATACATATTAAGCCAAAGCTGACTAAAGCAGGAAGCTTTTGAAATCTACAGCTGTCTGATGAACACTCCATTTTGCTCACTGCTTAAGCCCAAACTAAGAGCTTCTACAGTTAGAATCACTAGCTTTCCAAGTGTTCAGGAAGGAATAGAGTGTGTAAGGTGATTGTTCCTTGTCTACAAAGACCAGGAAAAAATAAGGCAGGTAACCTGACCAGTATCTTCTCAATCTAGAAACGTCTCACCAGAGTCTTTAGTTATGACATTGAAATACAAAAATAGAAAACATGCCTCCATTCACAACCCTATAATTTATGACACCAATTCCCTGGCAAATCAAACAGGTCTTTCTTTGGAATTTCAATTTATACTGTCCAACTTCCCGCCAAAGAGCTCTTAGAGAGTTCATGAATAGGCTGTAAGAATTCTGTGAACTCCTGATTGTTGTAAGCAAAACTTCCAGTGGGCATGTTTTTGAGAAGAGAATCCAAAAGTTTTGGCTGGTTTTCAAAGGACAGCCTGTCAAAAATGTCCACACCATTAGACTAGCCCTAAAAGAACTCTGTCATAATAGCCCTGTCATAATAACTTCAAAGGAAACACAGTCATGAATTTGAATTTTAACTTGGGAAAGGGCTAAAGTCCACAGCTGTAGCTCCAGAGAGAATTTACACACTATAGATACAGACCTAGATCCATGATGGCCACTTCTCTAGATTCCATTACTTTTTGCTCTAAGGATTCAAAGTGAAATGGACATTTACAGGACTTGGATTGGGCCAAAGTCCACTAGCACCTATTTCTGTCATCTGCCATCTCCCTGAATGTTGACTCCAATGCCACTGGGTAAAGTGAAGCAATGGAAGAAAGAGCCTGGGGAGCAATTGAGGTGGCATTTGTGAGGTTTTAGAAAGATGGTAAATCTAAATGAAAAAAAGAAAAAACTTGGTGGGAAGGAAGGTATAAACAGAGGAAAGTAACTGAACAAGGAAAAGAAAAGAGAAAAATGAGAAAAGAAAAATAGGAGTTGTGGGATTCTGAACTGACATAAGGAACAAAATGAAGATAGTTGTACTGGGTGCCAATGGCTCACAACTGTAATCCTAGCTACTCAGGAGGCTATGATAGAAGAATAAAGGTTCACAGCTAGCCCATGCAGGAAAGTCCAGAAGAGACCAGGTAAGGAAGACACTGAGTGTTCTCACCAAAAATGGGGGAAGTTGGGTGACAGCAGCTCATGCCTGTAATACTAGCTATTCAGGAGGCTGAGATCTGGAGGATCTTGGCTCGGAGCCAGCCCAGACAGACAAATCTGGGAGACTCTGACTTCAATGAATCATAAAAATGCCAGTAGCAGAGGTATGGACCAAGTGGTAGAGTCCCAACCATGAATGAAAAAGCTGAGTAAAAGAATGAGGCCCTAAAGTTGTAAAGTTTGTTTTTCAACATAACATCTTGTACATCTCATTGTTGCAATGTATCCCTTTTTAAACAATTTGGTTTTTCCCTTTCCCTCCACAAGTTATACCGGCATCAAATACAGTGAGAACAGGGGTTATACCATGGGGGAGGGATATACAAAGCAACAAAGAAATATAAATATGTTAGAAACAATAGTAAGAAAGTAAAAACATTTGAGTTCTTATCTTGGGGTTCATTTTACCTAACATCAACTTATCTGACCATTTATGCTTGACTGAGACATATAGCAGTTATTGCAAATAAGGGAAACCATGAGACCTATGTTTCTTTGGGCCTGGCTTACTTCACTTAATAGAATTTTTTCCAAGTCTTTCCATTTCCTAACAAATGGGGCAATGTCATTCTTTCTGATAGAGGCATAGAATTCCATTGTGTATATATATATATATATATATATATATATATATATATATATATACCACATTTTCTTGATCCATTCATCTACTGAGGAGCATCTGGGTTGGTTCCATATCTTAGCTATGGTAAATAATGCTGCAATAAACATAGTTGTGCTGGTAGCTTTAGTATGGTCTTGTTTGTGATCATTCAGGTAAATGCCCAAAAGTGGGATTGCTGGGTCATAGGGGAGCTCTATGTGGAGTCTTTTGAGGAACCTCCATACTGTTTTCCAAAGTGGTTGAACAAGTTTACACTCCCACCGACAATGCAGTAGGGTTCCCTTCTATAGACATCCCCTCCAGCAGAAATACAGTAGATTCAAGGGAGAACTCATAGTTTAATTCCTTAGAAAGGCAAGGTCAAAGTTCAATAAAATGAACACTAAGAAACAGGTACTTGAAGCAGGGGGCTCATGAGGAGAGGGGCAGATGAATAAAGAGAATGGGGGAAGAATGCAATCAAGAATTCAATGCATAGCCTAAAATTTTAAGAAAAATGAGGGAAGGTACAGATGGATAAGAGTGTTGAAATGGGTGGCACTGATCAAGATGCATTATATATATTCACATACTGCTTTGTAAAAATGACAAATCCAGAGTATAACTACTTAAAGATAATAAACATATTTATGAAATTTTCCTTAAAAAGGGGGGGCCCTGACATCAAGGGGTATGTGTGAAATACATTCTGAAAGATCCTGGAATGTACTTAAGACAGTGATTATTATAATCCTTTCAACTGAAGAATGCTTCATCCATATTTATAAAGTTTGTTTTGCATGCATTATCACTTTTCATCCCACAAAAATCTTGGGTTTTTTTTAGTGTATCAATGATATTGGATGTTTCTATAGTATGGCTTGTATTGAAAAATACTTTTGGACAGGAGTTTTTAATTTGGTGCTTTTCAGCTTATGATTTGATAATATCTAAATAGTATTGAAATGCTTCCTTTTAAAAATGATTTCACTGTTCCAGGTAAACTTTTGTTGCTGAGTGTGCCAGTTGCATAGTGGTTAAAAATTCCTCCAATTCACAAAGGCAGCATGTAACTTAAAAACATAAAAGAATGAAGCCCTTAGTTCAAGCCCCAGTCCTGGAACAAAGAAGAAAAAGAAGACGAAGAAGAGGAGGAAGAGGGGGAGGGAGGAGAAGTGGGAGGAGGAGTGAGATCTTGAAAAGAAAAGGGAAAAACTGAAAGAAAAAAAGGGATTGAAATATTTTAAAATTATATAACACATTACTAAGTGTAATTAATTAATAGGCTATCACCCAGTGTAAGTCTGTGCTATGTTATATGATAGACCCCAATGCCACTTAGCTTTAATCAAGTCAACCAAGCTTACACAAATGGATCAGAGAAAGTGTGACATACTACACATTGGGCAGCTCCTGGCCCACATATAGAAAAGAATGAAGAACCAGGATGGAGAGAGGAAAGAATGAAGGACTGGTATGGAGTGTTACTCTGGGAGGAGTACTCCCATCCAATAAGGAAAATGTCTAAATGCAGTTCTATGGGTCAGCTTGAAACCATTGGCTACAGCACAAGAGGCCTCTGAAGAATCAGGCAAAGATACTACAGAACCTGAGCTATTATCGAAGACCTCCCACATCTCTGTTCACCTGAGTCACCCAGGCCTGATCCTGCACCACCCTCAGCAAGGTAGGAAGGATAACTGTGTTGGGTTTCCATTTAGGAGTGGGGAGTACAGGAAATAGACTTGCAAATACATGCCTTGATAAGCTCATGGCTGTATGGGCCAATGTGAGTTAATATAAGCTGGAGACATTTCCCTGATGCTTTGATGCTTGCCTGCATTCACATGCTCCCCTGGTTAGCAGTGTGAATCACATCTCTACAAACATGATGCTGTGTTCTATGTACACCATGAACATGTATACTTGGTTACTCCAACAATAGCCAGTCAAAGCTACCTTATTAACAGGCATGAACCCAGCCACTTTAATGCATTCTCTCCCATTCTCAAGAGCCTGGGATAGCTATGATGAGGTTAAGAAGGCAGTGGAAGAATACATGGGTAGGAAGGGGCACAGAAAGAGTTTTGTCCTCAACATGGCAGACGGTGAGGTTCTATACCATTTCTCTACACTGGCCCATGGAGTGGAGCAGCTAACTCACTTCAGTATTCCAGCCACCTCCTGCTTGATGTTTCTTTGTGTTTCAGTTCCTTACAGAACTTACCAAGGGTCAAAGAACATTATTCAATTATTAAGTTTCTAAGTTGTGTTGATACCATTTAAGATGGACTTAAAAGGAGGGAAATGTATATTTTGTGAAATAATTACATTTATTTGAGCCAGGTGATTGTGGCTAGTGTCTGTAATCCTAGCTACTCAGGAGGCTAAGTAAGATCTGAGGATCGTGGTTTGAAGCCAGACCAGGCAGGAAAGTCCAGGAAGGAGACTCTTACCTCCAATTAACCATCAAAAAGTTAGATTCAAAGTTGTGGCTCAAGTGGTAGAGCACCACCTTGAGTGAAAAAGCAAAGGGACAGATCCAGGCCCTGAGTTCAAGCCCCAGCATTGACACACACACATACACAGACACACTTATTTATACACATAACGGATTTGTTCTCTTGATTTAATCCTTCAAAACTGAAAGCAAGTGGGAACCTGAGCTTAACGATGCTCATCTTTACCTTCCCCCTGTGAAAGCTTTGGTGGTGGGGGACAAGTGGGAGACACAGATCATCCCCCACCTTCTAATTTTCTCCATGAGAATCACAGCCACCTATGACCAGCAGCTCTAACTTTGCATCAATGTGGCAAGTTTACAAATGCACTGACTGCTTTGAAACTTTGTGGTTCAAGGGCTCCACCTTGAGGCGTGTTCTATTTCTCTCAGTGTCTCCACGTTTTGGTCAGAGAAACAAAGCTTAAGTGAGGATTTTTGGTGGCAGAGCACAATTGACCTCTATCTGCCAAGAGTTTCCTTTGGTATTCACAGCAAAAATGTAGACTTTAAAAAAAATGAGGGAAGGGGTAACAAGTTTGACAAGAAATGTACTTATTGCCTTACTTATGTAACTGTAACCCCTCTGTAAATCACCTTGACAATGAAAACAAATGCAGACTTTAGGACAAGGACATGGATTTGAGCAGACAGGATGAACTCCTGTATGGTCGTATGTCTGATAGCCCCCTCCTCCAAAACAATGGTTAAATAAATGCCTGTTATCAATGAGCACATGGAATTCAGTGTTTGGTTTGTGTTTGTTGTGAAGTATTTTCTAGTTGTTAGGAACAGTGTTTAGAAGTCAAACTATTTGAACTACTGCGTTCCATATTAAGATACAGGGATCTAGAACTTCCAGTTCCCTTCATGGATCAACCATTTCAATTCAGCCCACGGCTCAGCTCTTTCTTATATTTGTTACACACTTTGTAGCAGCAAGCCCCTGAACCAACTAAGCACCCCACTGTGCTCCTAGAACTTCACCTCCACTAACAACCTTACAAATGCCTTCCATCATCCCTTCAGCCCTAGGGAGATTTCTCCAAATTGCTCTTGGCTTTCTCTAATACCTTTGTCATTAAATTCTTGCTGCTAAATTCCTTCAATTAAACTAACTGGTATAATTTCTTTCTTCCTGACTAGACTCTGACTAACATACTCATTGAAGGTCTGTTTTCTTGAATTTAGAATCCTATCTGGCATTCACATTGATTGAAGATCATCTACATTAAGCTCATAACTTTAGGATACATCTTCATGAACAAAGACTAAAATCTATATTTTAAAAAATATGCCAGACAGAGGACAAAATGCAAAATTTGTGAAGAGTCAGAAGGATGTCAAATACATTATCAAAGGAATGGTGCCTTGTTATAGAAAGTTTGAACATTTGTTTGTTGTAACTATCTAGCTCTAATCCACAAAGTAGAAATGCACAAAGGAGACCTGAGTGAAAAGAGGAAGAAGAAAATGGTCTTGGGAATGAATTTTTTCTAGAAATATCAAATTCTTAAACTGATGACTTCAAGCTGAGGGGTAATTTTCAGCAAGGCCCTATGAGGCAAGACTCAGGCAGAAGTGAAAATACCATCAACTAAACAGCAATTCTCAGCAGACCGCAGGAAACTCTGTTCCCACAGAGCATAATGCAGGAGTAATAACCTGCCCCCTGGAACAGTGGGGAAGCCATTCATAAGAGCCTGGAATAAAATAAAGCCTTAGACTCCGTTCAATCTTGAAAGCTAAAAAGAAAAAAAGAAGAAGGCAGATGGATAAGAAAGCAGGAGAGAAAAAGAAACTAGTTTATACTCTTGGATCTAGAAAATAAGCTTATTTACATTTTGATTTGAAAATATTCTATTTAAATTTTATTCAATTGGACCCCAGCAAGGTGTCATTTTTTAACAATTCCATTTGAAGTTGGATAAAGGGCTAGAGATGTAACTCAGTAGGAAAATATATGCCTACTAATACAAAAGGATCTGGATTCCATCTACAGTGTCATGATCATTCAATCACATTGGCTAAAGTGTTATATTTTCACTATTTTAGAGAAATTCTTCATAAATAAAATTAAGTATTTATACAATCATAAATAAGTCATTAAAAACAAGTTACTTAATACTTTTTTCAAAGAATATTTAAGCACACAGAAGAATAATGATGACTTGTTGGTAGACTAGTTGGTAAACAACTAGTACATGATAATTTATTTGGGAGTAATTCCTAGCAGCAGGAGTGAGGAAGTAGGGAGTGAGAAAAAGAAAGAGGCAAAGCCAACAAAGAGTATGTTACTGAGCTAGTTATCTCTATGGACACCTGAGGTGTCTAAAACCCATATGGAAGAGTATTTTACAAGAATCTTCTGTTGTACCTCTACTTCCTTCTATTTGCAACTCTGAAACTCATTCATTTAGTGCATCTGAGAAAGCTGTAAAACAGAAAAGATGAAAAACTCTGAGGATGGGTGAGATGGGAAGTTAACAGAATGCACAGGAACTGTCCACTGAAGCTAAAGTCAAGGAGATGTTACACTACTCTTTCTGTCCAGACTCTTCAACATGGGATACCATCTCCAGCATTAACTCTTCAAGATGGAAGCTGGCTACAGTTTTCAACAAAATATGTAAGATACAAAGGTTAGTGGAATTAGCTGTGCTTAGTCCCTGATGGTACTACTAGGCCCAAGGCTGTATTGTAATTGATATCCATTTTCTCTATGTTCATTCTGCTTTCTGCATTTCTCACTCTCCATCAGAACCTCAACTGACCTCTATTGCTTTTACCACAGGAAGAAATTGGATATTTTTGTTTATAATTTAGATTTTGTATTAATTCAGATTGACCTTTCCAATTAATTCCTAATTAGTGAAAATGTGTGTAGGATCCTTACATTCACAAATTGTAGGCAAAATGAAAAAGAAAGTGCACACAATAACAAGATAACAAAAATCTTAGAAAAAGTGGAGCTTAATTCTGGGATATCAATAGCATCAGTCTCTATATAAGAGACACTAAAGTGATAATATGCTATATAATTATCACAATAAGTTTATCATCAAATTCAATTTTTTCTTAGTCCCATAAGAAGCTGAGTTTCAGTATGCTTTTGTTATATTATAGTCACCAGAGGAATTATTCAAGCGAGTCCCCTTCACCAAATCACTGATTTTGCCTTTTTTCTTTCTCAGACTAAAATCATCTCTTGCTGGGTGAAAATGGTCTAGAATACATTTTTGAATGGCAGCACATAGGACTGATGGAGCTACTATACAATATACAAATTAAGCACCATAGCTTGTTTGGACAAAAGTAAAAAACATCATCCCCCAATTAATAATTTAAGTTTTGACACAAAGAATCACAACTGAGACACTGAAAAATTGCATCCACCATGCTTATCTCAACTGACTTTGCCTTACAATGAATGTAGTGTTAGTTATGGGCCAAGAATTCAACTACGTCTTTACCCATATAGTTTTGGTACTGCTGAGTGCAACAAATTTCTATCCCCACTATTAACAGAAGAAATCATGCAGTGATTCTACTTTCTTGACTGAATCATGCCACTAGCAATGAAGGTCAATGCCAAGAATTTGTCATAAACATACCCATATCTATGGGTTCCATATTGGAAGATTTCACCAACTATATATAAAAAATATTTTTAAGTAACAGTGTCTGGCCTATAGCCACCTAATCTTTGATAAGGGAACTAAAAAATTGAATGGAAGAAAGGCAACCTCTTCGGTAAATGGTGCTGGCAAAATCGGTTAACTACTTGTAGAAAACTAAAGCTAACATCCTTATATATCACCTTGCACCAGAATCAATCCAAATGGATCAAAGACCTCGAAGTCAATGCAGACACCCTGAAAACATTACAGGAAGGAATAGGAGAAACTCTATGGCTCCTTGGCACAGGCCAAAATTTTCTTAATAGAAACCCAGAAACACAACAAATAAAAAAAGTTGGACAAATGGGATTGCATGAAGTTGCACAGCTTCTGCATGGCAAAGGACATAGCTAGCAAGCTCAATAGAAAGCCCACAGATTGGGAGAAGATCTTCACTAGCCATACAACAGACAAGGGTCTCATATCTAAAATAT
>NW_012267350.1:1520741-1541998 GCF_000151885.1 Dipodomys ordii
ATCTTCACTAGCCATACAACAGACAAGGGTCTCATATCTAAAATATGCCTGGAACTCAAAAAATTAAATCCCCCAACAACAAATCCTCAAAGAAACAACCGCCCGATAAATAAGTGGGCTAAAGACTTAAAGAGAAACTTCTCTGAAGAGGAAATAAGAATGGGCAATAGACACATGAAGAAATGCTCAACCTCCCTAGTCATAAAAGAAATGCAAATCAAAACAACATTGAGATTCCACCTCACCCCAGTTAGAATGTCTATAATCAAGAAATCTAATAACAACAGATGTTGGAGGAAATATGGCCAAAAGGAAACCCTACTGCATTGTTAGTGGGAGTGTAACTTGTTCAACCACTTTGGAAAGCAGTATGGAAGTTCCTCATAAGACTACTCATAGAGCTCCCCTATGATCCAGCAATCCCACTTTTGGGCATTTACCCAAATGATCACAAACAAGGTCATACTAAAGCTACCAGCACAACTATGTTTATCACAGCATTATTCACCATAGCTAAAATATGGAACCAGCCCCTCAATAGATGAATGGATCAAGAAAATTGTATATACATATATATATATATATATGTACACACACACACACACACACACACACACACACACACACAATGGAATTCTATGCCTCCATCAGAAAGAATGACATCACCCCATTTGTTAGGAAATGGAGAGACTTGGGAAAACTCATATTAAGTGAAGTAAGCCAGGCCCAAAGAAACATAGGTCCCATGGTTTCCCTTGTTTGCAATGACTAGTACATGTCTAGGACAAGCAGGAAAGCTCAAAAGCTATGTACAAATATAAGATGATTCTAAGCGAAATGAACTCCAAGAGGTTTTATCTTTCTTACTGTTGTTTTTAATGTACTTAAAATGTACTATTTGATTTTTTTTCTTTCTTTTATATATTCTTCCCCCAGGGTATAGCCCTTGTTTTCACTGTCTTTGATTCTGGTGCCCTGCATCTTGTATATACATTTTTCTAATTTGGGGAGGGGAAGGTAACTAACAAAAAGCTGAAATAAGGATACAGGTTGACCCATTGTAACAATGAGATGTACAAGACACTATGCTGAAAATGAACTTTACAACTTTGGTGGGAGGAGATGGGGAGGTGGAGAGAGGAGGGATGGTAAGGGAAAAACAAAGGAGGATGTAACAATGCTCCATAGGAAATGTACTCATTACGTTACTCATGTAACTGTAACCCCCTCTGTACAGTATCTTTACAATAAAAAATATATTTAGGAAAATAAAAATGAACAGTGTCTGGGAGTTTGAGACCATCCTGGACTACATATAAGACACTGTCTCACAAAAATAAAACAATAAAAATAATTACATATGTTTGTTTTTCTTTGTCATCATTTCCTAAAATATAGTACATAACAACTACTTGCATAGCATTTACATTGTATTTGGATATTATAAGCAATCTAGGGTTGATTTAAAGTATGTGAGAAAATATGCATAACTTATATGCGAATGCTGTACTATTTTATATAAGGCACATGAGCATTTGTGGATTTTGTCATCTTCCAGGGGTCCTAGAATCAATCTCCCATGAATACAAGGGACAACTGTAATTCCCAACATTAAGGACTCTCCATTTACAGTATAGGATTCAAAACCATGGGAATACATATTTCAAAGCTTGGTTTCTCCAAATAATAAATCTGACTTTTCATGCCCCTATGCACCTAAGTACACAGTCTATTTCCTCATTTTCTTCCTCAGCTCTTAACTACATAAGTTTCCTGTTTGTGCACCAAATTCACAGAGATGCAGCTTGTATCACTTGCTCTGGAAATAAGAAATTATTTGAAATAAGGTTATATGGTTGCAGTAGTTGTAACTTATCTAAGCTCTTAAGGACCATTAGAAACATTATCAAAATTATGCTTCACTTTTCCCAGAACTGTAAGCCTGGATTTATACCATCTCAAGCTCAATTCCATTTATAGAGTGACAAGTTATTTCACATAGAATTATCCATCTCTTCTTTTAAAAAATCTTCAATAGAAATGACATTTTCTCATACTCTATTTATATTAGACAAAATTAGTTCCAAGTTAAAATGCTAATTAAAAGTTATCACTAATTGTTTCCAAGTAAAAATGCTAAGTAATACATGTCATTCAACATTACAGTTCAGTGGAGACATGATAATTTTAAAAAATCAATTTGACTAGGTCAGGTGTATAGGCATATAAAAATGTATCCCACTGGGGGGGTTGATAGGGGGTGTAGGGGTGGGGGTGGAAAGGGGAAGGGATGGGAAGGAGAAGCAAAGGAGGAGGCAACAATGCTTGATAAGAAATGTACTCACTATCTTGCCCATGTAATTATAACCCCTCTGTATGGTATTTTCACAATAATAAAAAATGCAAAAAATAAACATACAAATGAAAGGCAGATTTAAACACAAAAAGTAAAACCATAAACCTTTCAAGAAAAAAATCTTGGAATAGGCACAGATTTCTTAAATAGAACATAACAGCACTACTCATAAAATTAAAATGGTAAATAGTATTATATTATCCAGGCACCAATGGTTCATACCTGTAATCCTAGCTACTCAGGAAGCTGAGATCTGAGATCGTGGTTCAAAGCCAGCCTGAGCTAGAAAGTTTGTGAGACTCCTATCTCCAATTAAGCACTAAAAAAGCAAGACTTGGAACTGTGGCTCAAGTGGTAGAATGCTAGCCTTGAACAAAAAGCTCAGGGACAGCGCCTAGGCCCTCAGTTCAAGCCCCAGAACCCACACTAAAAAAATAGACATAAAGGCATATAGGTCAAAAGAGATTATAAACAAAGTGAAAGAGAATTCACAAAGTGGTAGGTTATATTCATGATACACAAATCTGAAAAAGACTCTTCTGAATATTACAAAGACCTCATACTAACCAAGAAAAATATTGACATTGCCATAGGAAATTAACCCAAACAAATTTTTTGTCAGTCCTAGGGCTTGAATTCTGGGCCTGGGCAGTTCAGCTCAATGTTAGTGCTCTACCACTTGACCCACAGCACCACTTCTGGTTTTCTGGTGGTTAGTTGGAGGTTAGAGTCTTACAGACTTTCTTGCCTGGGCTGGCTTTGAACTGTGATCCTCAGCTCTCAGCCTCCTGAGTAGCTAGGATTACACGCATGAGCCACCAGAGCCGGGCAACACAAATAATTTTTAAACATGACCAATTCTCAACAGATGCCAATTCTAAAGTGCTACCAATAATCAAATATTAAAGATTTCCAGCAAATATTATCAGTGACAGTAACACTGAAAACAATGCTCAGAGAGAAAAGCTGAAAGACATTAAATATGAATATAAATAATGGAAGTTCTCAGCAAAACAAAAAAGAAACTGATAAGATATTGAAATTTAAAACCCAAAGTATTATATATGAAAATTTTTAATTTCTGGAAAAACTCAACAGAAAAATGGAAATTATGGAGGGAATAGTCAGCGAACTGGAGGATAGGTCAGTAAATATTATCTAATATGGAGAAGATAGAGAAAGAATGTTTTTAAATAGAGACAGGCTCAGCTACTATAGAATGATATAAAAATACCTACAGTGGGCTGGGAAGGTGGCTCAGTGGTAGAGTGCTTGCCTTGCACGCCTGAAGCCCTGGGTTCGATTCCTCAGCACCACATAAGCAAAAAGAAAAAAGCCAGAAGTGGAGCTGTGGTTCAAGTGGTAGAGCGCTAGCCTTGAGCTGAAGAGCTGAGGGACAGCGCCCAGGCCCAGAGTTCAGGCCCCACGACCGGACCAAAAAAAAACAAACAAAAAATACCTACAGTAATATCATTATTGTACCAGAAGAGGAAGTATAAAAAAGGTGGTCCTCCAAAATATTCAAAAAAATAAAGAATTTCCCAAATATGGTTTATAATATAGTTTTTTATAAATTCAAAAAGTTCCATAAATGCTAAACACATTAAACCAGAAGAAAATGAACTCAAATGTAAAATAATTGCATTGCTACAGCCAAAAATGAAGAAAACCCCCCTTGAGAGTAGTTAAGAGAAAAAAAATCATAATAAATAGAAGGAAAGGGTAGTTTAAGTAATGACAGAATTCCTATGAGGAAAACTCCAAGTAATACAGTGGAACAACATCTTCAACGTGCTAAAAGAAAAGTGTCACAAAAAGAAAAAAGGAAGAAAAGTGACAAATCAAAATTCTATATCCAGGATTATCATTTAGGAAAGAATGCAAAGTAGACATTCATTATTTATTTATTAATAACTGGTATTTTTGGAAGTACTGAGGTTTGAACTCAGGGTCATATAGCTACTAGGCAGATCTTCCATCACTTAAACAACATCTCAACCCCCCCCCCTTTTTTGCTTTATTTTTCAGGTAGGGTCCTGAATTTTTGCCTGGGGCTGTCCTTAAACCACAATCTTCCCATTTATGTCTCCTCCACAGCTGAGACCACAGGCACGCAGCATTCTGTTCAGTTTATTCGTTCAGGTGATACCTAATTAACTTTTGCCCAGGCTGGTCTCCTCTGGTAGTTGCTATTACAAGCATGAGTCACTGCACCTGGCCATACAAAATAAGCATTCCTCCATGGAGGCAAACAGAACTTATCACTATCAGACTTGTTCTAAAATAAACACTTAAGGAAATGACGCTGTGGCTCAAGAGGTAGAGCGCTTGCCTTGAGTTGAAGAGTGCAGGGACAGCGCCCATGCCCAGAGTTCAAGCCCCACTACTGACCAAAAAAAAGAAAAAAAGAAAAGAAAAAAAGCTGAAGAATAAAATAAACACTTCAGGCAGCTCCCTGAGCTAAAGGGAAATGATACCATGAAAAAAAGTGGAACTTTATGAATGAAGAAAGAGCAGCCCAAGTGGTAAGTACTTGAGTAAATGAAATAGATTTTTTTTCTTCTTAGATTCTTTTAAAAGTGTAACTATTAGAAATTGGACACTGGTGGTTCAAGCCTATAATCCTAGTTATGCATGAGACTGAGATCTGAGGATCAGTGTTCAAATCCAGCTCAGGCAGACAAGTCCAAGAGAATTTTATCTCCAATTAAGTAGCAAAAGGCTGGGATGGAGGTGTGGCTCAAGTGGTAGAGAACCATCCTTGAGTGAAAAAGCTAAGCAAGAGTGAGTCCAAGGCCCAGAGTTCAAGCTCCTATACCAGCACAAAAAATATGATTTTTAGAAGGTGAAATAATAATGTTTTATAGTGAGGCTTCAATTTCAAAGTTATGACAACTATGATATAAAGTTAGGGGGAAAGTATAAGGATATACATGATTGTAAGGCTTCTACATTTTACTTGATATGGCAAAATATTGACTCTTAAGTAGACTGATAGTTTAGGCATGTGTGTTTTAACCCATAGAGTAGTGACTGGGAAAAGAGCAATATATACATATATATAGTTATAGATATATATATAGTTTTATATATATGCAACTGTAAAGCCAATGGAAGACAAAAATATACTCTAGTAATTATCCAATAGAGGTAGAAAAAAATGAGAGAGAAGAAGAAGAGAACACAGGGTAAAACAAAAATGAACATTAAAATGTTACACAAATAAAATATAGTCCCTTCCTTCAAGAATTTCATAGTCCAGCTAGGCTCTGGTAGCCCATCCTAGCTACTCAGGAAGATAAGATCTGAGGATAGTGGTTCGAAGTCAGCCTGGACAGGAAAGGCCTGAGACTTCAATAAACTACTAAAAACAAAAAGCTGAAAGGGGAGCTGTGGCTCAAGTGGTAAGTGCTAGCCTTGAGCAAAATAGCTCAGAGACAGAGCCCAGGTCCTGAGTTCAAGCCTCAGGACCGACACAAAAAAAAAAAAAAGAAAGGGGGGTAGAGAGAAACAGGCAGACAGACAGACAGACAGACAGTCAGACAGACAGACAGACAAAATGAGGAAGAGGATGAGAGTGCCAATCATCTTCGAGAGCTTACCTAAGAACCTGCTTCTAATAGTTCTATCACCTGTCAATAGTGTTCCCCACCCCTGAACCAAACTTAACACGTGGACCTTTGGAAACCATTCGAGATCCAAACTATAGTACCTTGTATTTCTACATCTAGAAAATAATCTTTAAAAGAGCCAAAACAGCTTACTTACAATATGATCATGACAATACTAATTTAATATTACCTAAACACAGGAAAAAATAAAAATTGATAGACCTGCTATAGAAATATCACAACAAATATGTGCTAATAAAAAACAAACAGCCTCCCAAAATACTAAATATTTGAGAACAACGTAAATGTACAAATAGAGGCAATTTAAAAAGAAATATACACCTGTGCATGTGCCATGCAACATCATACTATTTGAACTGGAATCATTGTTTCACAAATACTTAATAAGAAAAAAATCTTAAAGACAGAATGCTAAGTAAATAAATCAGAACTTACAGTATAACCCCAGTTTGATTCCAGCTTGGGAAAAAATAAAAAGAAATGAAAAGAGCATATTGCATGAGTGAATAAGTATGTAGAAAAAAATGTCAAAGGGAAATATAATGGAATGTTAACAGCAGCTTTCATGAGATGATTTAATTTTCTCCTTATGCTTTTGCATATCTCCAGACCCATTAATGAACCCCCTTTAATGAATCCATTAGAAATATTTAAATTCATGTTTTTAAAAAAATTAGGAAAGCTTGATAATAAAATTGACAATGATATAGTGGTCTGATGATTATTTCCTTTATAAAAAAAAATGACCTCTGATGCACTCGCCACTTTCCTGTTTCTCTGGCAGGACCTGTAATTCATGCTAGCCTCACCCCAAGCCTCTTCCTTGCTCTGTAAATCTTATACTGGCCCTTAGCCATGAGCAATAAAACCTGACCTGACCTGACCTCCAAGTTCAGTCAGTGGTAACAAAAGGAATTTATATCATTGCTTTGCTAAATGCTCTTTCCTTCCTAGCACAGCCCTTGCTATTGTTGAGCTGCCATCTACACTGCCAAATGATGTTGCTCATCAACAGCTAATAGTCCAACTGTTAAGATCTCTATTGATCTTAGCATGCCATGCTTGTTAATGTTAGCGAATTCTGAAGAATATACATTATAAATAAGAACTTCACATAAATGAGTTGCCAGTCTTCATAAATATTAGAAGAACCAGGCCTCTTATGGGTCAGCACACTCCTACATGTCATTACTCATTTCTATCCCTTGGGGCCCCAAAGCTGAGTTAATCAAGTACAGGTCAGAAACAGGTCACCCAACACTCGAGGCTTGGGACTAACTGTAGAAAATCAGAAATAATAAACACATGACCATATCTGTCTTCTTTTGCATTAGCAATGAACACCAGTAACTCGAAAGACAGAATTGATTCCTATTTTCCATACTGACTTCTGATTATGTTTAATAGTACATGTATTATTATCTAGAAATCACCAAACATCACTTATTCACAAATATTTGTTGGATGTTCACAAGGGCTGGACACAGTTCTAGGTACTCAGCGAATACAAGTAAACAAAAGACAGAAACCTCTGCTTTCCTGAGGCTTATGTCTTAGTTCACAGAGACAGTCTACAAATCAAAACCATAGAAAATAAATTACATGACCTGTTAGATCATGAGTCATGATTTAATACAACTCATGAATCATGATCTCATAAACTATGGGATTATGATGGTTGTGGTAAGAATATCACAAGTCAAGGGACTCGAAGGACACAGTTAGTACATAGAAGTACCTTGGTCAGAATAAGACTTACCAAGATAGTGGCTGTGGTGGACTGTGTGAGGTGTAGATCTAGATTACAACCTATGGAAATACTGACAACTCCTTCATGACTTGTCTCAGTTGCACAAAGCCACCTGAACCAATGTGAGTCTCATAGAAGAGAGCTGCTGGCCTTTGCAGCCCAGTGGAGGACTACTCTTACAGGGCTTCTTGGTTGTAGAGTTTGATGTAGAAACTATTCAAGCTTGTCAAGTCTGTATCAAATATTGATTTCTCCCCTGCCCATTCCTGCTTCTCTCTTCTTTTTTGGGGGGGGGAGGTCCGGTCGTGGGGCCTGAACTCTAGGCCTGGGCACTATCCCTCAGCTCTTCAGCTCAAGGCTAGTGCTCTACCACCTGATCCACAGTGCTACTTCCAGCTTTTTTTTTCTTTTTGCTTATGTGGTGCTGAGGAATCGAACCCAGGGCCTCAGGCATGCAAGGCAAGCACTCTACCACTGAGCCACCTTCCCAGCCCATGCTTCTCTCTTCCTGCCACACACGTTGGTCCCAAAAGTACTCTCTAATAAGTACTCCGCTTATAAAATATCATCTCAGAGTTTACTTCCCATGAAGATGAATCCACAACAGTGACATTTCAGCAAGTTCTTGAAGGAGATGAGGGAGTAGAATGAGCTATATATTTCAAGGAGGAACATTTCAGAAAGAGGTTACTGACAGCACAAAGGCCTGAGGTAGGAGTCTGTCTGTAGCAATCAAAGAACAGTAAAAGGATCAATGAAGCAGGACTGGAATTAATTTAAAGGAATTCATAAGAAATAAAACGTATTGCTTTTGCTTAACACAAAATGGTTTTAAGTGGTTTTCATTACACTGTTTTCTTACATACAAATACTTCAATTCCATCATCCTCTCCTTTCTCCTCCAGTGGATTCCTACAGCACCTTTTCTTTGTATTCATGTCTATATTTAGGTCTACTTTCTGCTACAATATGTGATATTCTTTCTGAGATAGGCTTATCTCATTCAATGTAATGCTATTGTTTTATCTATTTTTTCTGCAAATATTCTTCTTTATTGTTAAATGACACTCCATTGTGTATATGTCCCGTATTTTCTTTATTCATTCATTAGTTGTTGACCACCTAAGTTGATGGTTCACAGAGCCCAGCTCTACAGAGTAGACCCAGAACCATCTAATGTCTACCCATAAACACAGGCTAGCCAGGGAAGGAACCTCAACTAACCAATCAAACAAATATAACCTGTAAATAACACTCTGTTAAGCTTTACTTATTCTCAGTCATTGAGCTACCTATAGTGAAGGAAAAACTATTCGTATCCAGTCAATGGCCAGCCAACATTTTAAACTCCTCACCCACTAGTCTTCCATCCTTGCCTAACTATTGTCTCATCCATAAACCAATGACTTACTTACACCCCAGAGGCACCAGGTAATGGCCAGCTTTCCTCATGCATACTCTTGATTTTTTGCTTTATTGCCTTTGTGTGCCTCTTTCACACCCACACAAGTGTGCTAACTGAAACGCTATGACAATTGATTTCTTACCTAAACTTAAAAGCCCAACTCAAGTGCCCACTCTACAAAAAAGCCTATTCTCACCCCCCCCACTTTCCATGTTATTTTGTATGTGTATTATATACAGATCCCTTCTTATATACAGATACTGTGCTTCATGCAATTAGGTATACTGTATTTTTCAGCGTCTCCCATTCGTCTATAAGCAAGATAACCATGCATCTTAGCTTACTCAACAAAACATTAATTTACATTTCATGCCCCCAGGGGATATATTGTCAATACTCTCTTGGCTTTCAAATGATGGCATGGTTTGGATGCTAATAAAGTGTTTTGTGTTGGAATCTGAGCCTCACTCATTCATGTGACTTCTGCCATGCTGACTTCTGCCGTACCTAGCAGTACCACATACATAATAAGTGATCAAAAAATGTACAATGATAAGTTGCAGAGCTAAGTGCTTCTCTGACAAAGTGTGGAACTGATGGCTCATGCCTATAATCCTAACTACTCAAGAGGCTGACATTTGAGGATTGCAGCCAATTTGGGCAGAAAAGTTTGTGACACTCTTATTGCCAATTAATTAGCAAAAAAGCCAGAAGTGTAAGTGTGGCCATTTTGAGTGTAAAAAGCCAAGAAATGGTACCCAGGCCCTGAGTTCAAGCCCACTACAGACGCACGCGCGCGCGCGCGCACACACACACACACACACACACACACACATGATTTCCCTTGCTGAGCAGAGAGAAACCATATTGTCATAAAAACAAGGGAAAGTTCTCAACCTGAGCAGGGCAAGAATGACCCTTTTACCACATGCTCCTCCATTAGCCCCTAAGTGTGTCATACACCATGGGGAATGAAGACACTCTGAGATCTCTGAAACATGAATCAACTGGTAGTTTCTTTTTGGTGGAAAAGGGAGCTCATGGACAAGGCTTCAAGACACTAGGACTTTGGTGTCAGCTCAATCCTAATAAGTTCTTACAATGATGTCAAGCTATACCTTTTGATACAGCTATTTACAGGCAAAATATATTGGCTGTCTTCACCCTCATCTGAATGAGGATGAGTTGGCTGGGACAAGGTCATCTTCTAGGTTCCCATCAAGCTCTCACACTTAGGACGGACCCAGACAGGACTTTAAATAAATACACATCCTGTCAGTATCTATTCCTTTTGTTCAGCCTTTGGGCCCAGATCTGATGGGCAGGGATCGAATAACTAAAGGACCGGTTCAAGGGAATTGAAATTGCTTGAAATTATTCTAATACAAATGTTCAGTTGCAGAGAAATAGCTGCTCCTCATGCACCGCCCCCCCCCATAGTGAAGACCTACTACTTTAAGGGCCTGGCATGAGTCCTGTTACAGATGTTCTCCAATGTGAGTGGAACATCAGATCACCTGTTGGGCTTGTTAAAGTATGGTTTAAACCAACTTTCTGATCCCCTAGGCCTGAAAGAGGCCCCAGAATGTACATTTCTAACAAGTTCCCAAGAGATGCTGCTGCTTCTGATCTGGGACCACCCTTGAAAAAATCACTGTTGGCACACTATAACTCACCAAAAGAGAACTTTTAGGGGGGACCAAAGGAATTCTTTTCAAAAGCAAGTCAACACCCATATTCTAGGTTAAAGAACTCTAGGAGCAGACTTTTTGTTTCCAGACTCTTGTGTAGTGTCATCTCCCAATTTCTTTCTGACACAATCCTCTTGGTGAGGACCTGTGTTCTCTGGGTATGCTGCACATCACTGGAAAAGGATGCTTTCTTCAGGAGTCATGTATTTTTCCTCCCTTAGCTCTTGTGTGTTACTCCTAGGTCTCATTAGCCCTTGGAATGCATCCCAATTTAGCATCAGCTGCAAATTTAATTAATGCTCCATGAAACCCTTCTGCACAGCACCCAAGCAAGATGCTAATTAAAGGCAGAGGCAGACCTAGTCACTCTGTTTCTTCTGTCCTATCTGCCATCACTGGCTCTCCTTCTCAGGATCTTGGTGAGTCTTAATTGACCACCAGCTCTAATTGAAAACCAAATTCCATTTGTACAGAATGCAAGTCTTCATTCTTTGCATCAGCCAGACATACGTGACTGGAGAGAGTCTGATTTCAAGTTGTGAGTTTCCACCCTCATTTTTTCCCTAAGGTATATGAGCTAACACTTCCTACATTATTCATTTGGGCTACTGAAGGAGCCTCTGATGTAACCTCTGAGTATCACACAGGCCAGCCACAGAAGCATTTGCTGTTTTGGCCTGCTACTATAACCTGCCCTCTTTCTCCACCCACTCACACTCATGCTCACCATCAAAACCTTCAGAGCTCCAGAACCTCCTCAAAGCTGATTTAGAGAATTAGTGAGCTCAGAAATAGACATACAGGGAAATACATGCAATGTAGGGATATATTCAGAACACCAGATCAAGGACAAATGACCCCCAAGATAAACCAAGTCACCCACACCTGGCATTTTTATTGACAAAATGTCCCCTGCCTACCTCCTCCTCAACTATCCCCAATTCAAGGGTGCCAAAACCAAATTTATCACACCACGAGTCAACCTGTTTATCTATCACTATTAATTGCAATATTCTTTTAAAACTCTCATAGTAGAATGATCACAACCTTGGCTGATCATTAGAATCACCTGGGAATTTGATTTTTGATAGTTGGAAAAAAAACAAATCTCAAAAAAAACCATACCATCCTCCAAATCTCTGTAAGAAGAACCTAGGCATTAGTATTTTTTTAATTCCTCAGGCAATTGTGGTGTGTGGCCAAGGTTGAGAATTACTACATTTGAGCAGATTTGCCCAAATTGATTCACTTGAACCCCTGACTGAGATGATGCTCTTCGCTGTAGGATTAGGCAATTTCCATTTAATGAAGACTCTCAGGACAAAGTCAAGACCAGTGGAAAGGCATGCTAGGCTGGAGATAAGGGCAAGAAAGCTACAGGGCTTCTAGAAAAGATGTTAAAAGTATCCTAGATGCCAATAATTTTAATGCCTGGACTATCTCCATAATCAGAAAAAAATAGAGAAATCTCCTGTTCTGGTTTTAGTTCTTAATCCTTATGACTGATCTTAGATTTAGTTTATCTAGTACCATAATATCTGTTTTATTTAGGTTTTGTGTAGGACTGGGGTTTGAACTTAGGGCCCTGCATTTGCTACATAGATGTTCTAGTATTTGAACCACATCCCCAGCCCTTTTTGCTTTTAGTTTACTTTTCAAGTTGGGTCTTACTTTTGCCTGGGATTATCCTCACACTATTATCCTTTTGCCTCTGCTTCATTCATAGGTGGGATTATAGGTCTGCACCATCACATCTGGCCCATTGTTTAATTAAAGTGGGCTAGTAGTCTAATGGAGTGTTTTGACATAAATGTTGGTAATCCCCTCTTCCCATAAAAATAAATTGAAGAGTTAATAATATAGCTCAGAGACACAGTTCTTGTCTAGCATGCAAAAGCCCTGAGTTTGTCACTCAGCAGCATAAGAAAAACATTATGTTGAAAGTTTGTCATGAGGCTGGTGTTGTAGCTCAGTGGTAGATCATCTTCCCAGCATATATGAGACCCTGGATTCCATCTCTAGCACCCCAAGACAAAAGTGTGTGTGAAAGTGTGTAAGTGAACTCGGTTTCCAAAACAACACTATTAGGAGGTGAGGTCTTCAAGGGATTAGTCTCTGAATGCTCCTCCCTCACAGATGCTATTAGTGCAATATATATGAGGATAATTGGGACATGATAATTAGTGGATAATTAAAGGGGCACATTCACTGATTCCATCCCTTCTGCCACAGAGGATACAACAACTATCTGGGAAGCAGAAGATTGGGCTATTAGCAGACACTGAATCTGCTGGTACCTTAAGCTTGAACTTCCCAGACTCCAGCACTGTGAGCCAAACAAATTTCCATTCATTATGAATCACCTAATGTCAAGTATTTTGCTATAGTACCACCAATGAACTAAGACAATAGGGCTAATAGTATGTTTGCAATCATGTGAAACATAGAGGTTTTTTTGCAGGTCTCTTATTAAACAATGTTTTGACTACTCACAAACTTCTATATTTGGACTGCCTTCTTCCTTTCTAGCTGCCTAAGCCAGTAGTGTCATGAATGCATGAGTACCAAATATTTGATCTCTTGGAAGCCAGTTGTCCCCTTTAGCTCTGTTCCCTGCTCTCATGAGTGTTAACTCTTGATAGGAAAGACCACTGCAGATGGAAATGTGGCTGAACTAGCACATGTAGAAGCAGGCCACTGGTAAATCTGTCATGTCAACTTGAAAGACAAAGCTAATTTGTTATTTATTCATTCAGTGATGACCTTTCTATTCAAAGATAATTGCCTTTTAGCTCATTTCCATTAGGACATCCTACCAGCAGCAAGACTGTTAAAACATTCTCAGTATTGCTTTCTTTGGGTTACTAATATTACTTGAATTGTAGACCTTAAAATTCTGTATGTCGAAATCCTAACTCCACAGTACCACAGAATATGACCTTATTTGCACATGTATAGGTTAAGAGGAAGTCAAACTGATGGCCTTATTAGAATAGGTCATTCAGAGACAGAAACATATAGGAAGAACACTATGTGAATAAAAAGACAATGACTAGTATGATGTTTCTACAAACTCAGAAATACTAAGATTGACATCAAACCAGCAGAAGCTAGCAGAGTCATAGAACGTGCCTTCCAAAGGAAAGAATTCCCTCAATGACAACTTGATCTTAGACTTTCAGTCCCCAGAATTGTGAGAAAATACATTTTGTGTGTGTGCTACTTTTTTTATGGCAGCAAACTAGTCCCGTTCCTTTCACTTGCAGCTATACTTCAGTGAGTATCATTCTCAGAACATTCTGGTTGTTCTTTTGAAGAATACTTCCTTCTCTTTTCTTTGAGTCACTTCCATGAATCTTTTGTCATCCTTCTTACTGATCTGTTTATGTTTGTGGTCTGTCTCCCTGAGGGATGTTATAACTCAAGAATTATGTGACCAACCTAATGCACTAAACTGGGTTGATTACTAGCCCAATGTGAACCCTGGGACCTAGGAAAAGTTATTTAATTTTTCTGTGCTCAGCTGCCTCATCCATGAAATGGAGATAACAATGCCGCCTTCCTCGTGATGTTAAGGTAAAGATTAAGTGCGTGAATGTATGTAAAACATTTGTAAAAGTGTTTGACCTAGTAACTATGAAAATTTTAATAATCATTATAGAGATCAGGGATACTGCTGACTATATTCAGCTTTGAACAGCTAATGTCATTTATAGAAGGTGTCCAATAAATGTTTGTTAGTGGAGTTGGTGTATGATTCTAAAGGATTCATGCTGTATGCCACTATGGTTTCTAATTAGAAAGTCCACCATTAACACATGCCAAGAATCATTCCAGGGACACAAGCTCACAAGGTCCACTTCTCTGAACCTTCAATCTATAATATAAGTCATTCAGTCTCACAAAATGTTTCTTCTTCACCTATCCATGAAGACTCACAACTTAGGCTAAGCAAATTACAAAAATACACAACATTGAACTATGTCTTAGGTTCTCTATATTTAGTAGGGATTAGAAAAAATGTTGGGTTTTTGAGCTGCCTTACTTTTCCATATATCTGTAAAGATTTTATCATCCCAACAAAATCGTCCATTCAAAGTACTTAAATATGCTTGACTATGTTCCCAACAATTCCTAGCTAAAACATTTATTCAATAAATTACTTCCATGGAAAATAGTGTGGGGGGCGGGGGAGATGGGAAGGGCTGGGAAGAGGAAACAAAAGAGGAGGCAACAATACTTGATAAGAAATGTACTCATTACCTTGACCATTTAACTGTAACCCTTCTGTATGGTATTTTCACAGTTAAAAAATTTAAAAAAAGAAAATAGTGGTTGCCATATAAAACTGAACTAGTAAGTAAACATGTGTATATTAACTAGTAAGTGAAAAATAAAAAAAAACTGAAGAAAATGTAGTTTTATCATTTTCCCAATGTTCTTTTTCCCAACAGAGATTATCAAGGATAATCCAGCACACTTGTGAAGAAGAGTCTTTTTCATAGTTCTAAACTCAAAAGCCTGCTTTAGAGCAAATAACTGGTTGCTACGTAACTTGGAGCTAAATTAATGATGAATTTTAAATGTTCATCAAATATTCCCTCTCTCACAAGAGTCATACATCACATAGACTGATGCATTTACTAATAAAGAGAAAGAGAGAGAGAGAGAGAGAGAGAGAGAGAGAGAATATAAGCCCCTTTGAATTACCTAACCAAACATGAAATGGATGGCTGCAGGAAAAAAGAAAAGTTTTCTCTAAAATGGAAGTCACACAAAATGTCCACTGAATTCTGCAAACCCCTGGTGTTCACAGTGCTCTTTGCCACATGCTTGACCATTAATTCTTCAGCAGCCCCCCACCTTCTTGGACCTCAGTAGCCGCTTCTCATGCTAATAGTCTAATATTCTACCAGAACCTGAAGCTGACAAGGCAAATCCCTTGGTAGACTCACTGCATTATTCAGCTGACTGGACAATTTGCTCAGCACCTGGGGCAAAGAACTGGAAAATGTAGAGAGCAGAAACACACTGGTAAAAGGAAGAAAGACATGTGTCAAACATGGCAGAAAAAAATCACTGAAACCCTCTAACTGCTCTAGAGTTCAAGGATTAAATGAGAGGAGTTAGAGAAACAGAATGGTAGGGTTAGGAATAAGGCATTACCAAAACTAACTGAAACCTTTAAAATAAGTCCTGGTTTGGATTTCGTTGCATGGCTGCAAACTAGATCCATCAATATTATGCTGTAAGTACTTACTTCAAAGGGTTAGTGGACAATTACACAGGTGTGCACCTTCTGTTATCTTTGGCTTTATCTTGGTCTCTTGGGTCATAAGACTGCTGCAGGATTGTGCTACTTTGGCATAGCTGTGACAAAATACCTGACAGAGACAAAGAAGAAAAGATGTATTTTAGCTTGTGACTTCAGGAGGTTCAGTCTATGGTCATTTGAACCCCTGCATTTGGGCTGAGCATCATGGCAGCAAGAAGTATGGAGGAAGAGCTTCTTACCTTATGGCAAACAAGAAGTAGATATAAAGAAGGAGAGTGAGGACCTACTATTTACCTACTTGCTCCAGCTAAGCCCCATCACCCAAAGTTTCCACAACCTCCAAAAATAACATCTCCAACAGGAGACCAAGCCTTCAATAGATAAGCTGGTGCAGGACATTTCATATCCATAACAATGACCAGACAAATTCCCTTAAAACACATTCTTAGAAGCAAGCCTTGGTATGAAGGTGGAGGAGGAAGTATAGTACATAGTACGTAGTATATAGTATATAGTATGTAGTATGTAGTATAGTGACATCCTGGGTGAGTGAAGCCAACTCCAGGGTAGGGCCTCTAGATGTATAAATTGAACTAATATTTATGCGACAGCTACAAAAATAATAAAACCTGTTCTAAACATGTTACCTCATCCTTTATTTGGATAATCATAACATATCATTTGAGATTCTGCCAGAACAACACAGGCTGAGTCTCAGCTCTTAGGAAAGAACTGTAACATCGTCTTTTAAGAACTGTAACATTTTCCTCCTCTGTAAAGCTCCAAGGAAATGGTATCTGCACATGGAAACTTGTATAAATAAAAACTACATGCATGTGAACATACCCTTTAAAATACCTCATTAATCTAGATGAAAACTATACTAGTCAGATTTCCATTTCCATCACTGTGAGCTAATCAACTTAAAAGGAAGAAATTTTTGTTTGGTCTCTGTTTCATAAGTCATAATCCTACTGCTTTGGGCCTATGGGAACAAAGTACAACATGGTATGGGTGCTTATCAGAGAGGAATGCTCATTTTATGGAAGCCCGGAAGCAAAAGAGGAAAAAAGAGGATCTAAACTACAGCAAAGACTTCAGACTGACTACAAACACTTGAAAACAAAGAAAAATAGTAAGCAGTAAGGAAGTTAAAGTTTTGATGAAAACAAAACATGCTCAGGAATGTGCCTACCCCTAAATTACTTTCCTCTGCCTCAAAATATGTCTCTAAATTTTTCTTGGCCTAGTTGTGAGTGGGAAGATTACTACTTGAGGCCATTTTTATACTGGGATAGCAAGAAAAGCTGGTCATCTTTCTTGGTTGCATTCAAGGATTCAATGATCCAAGCATCAAATGTATTTAAGGCAAAAAAATTGCATCTCTACTACACATGTACAGATTTTCTTCCCTAAAATCATCTTTGCCCTTTCATTCTCATCTGAGGAGCCTCAGCTTTCCAAACAAAATCTTCATGCTTCCTTTGTTGAAGGCAGGCACTCCTTTGAGAATAACTCTAGTGCTCTCCTTATCTTGTGTTTATTGATTTTGTACTCATGAAGAAGAAACCCCATTGTGTTTGGCTACCAGGACACCTAGCTGATAAATGTTATCAACTGATTTATTGATGGTTATTGGTGGAGAGAAATCTCCACATATTTCTGTTTGACCAAAGATCACAGAAGTCTTTTGTGTTGATTGTTTAGTGATAGCATAGAAATAAAGGCTAGGAAAATAGCTCAATGGTAGAGTGACTGCCTAGTATGTTTATAATTTTCTATAGAAATAATCAAAAGATAACTGCCTTCCACTTAGCCCAGGTTATGAAAGGTATTTTTATTATTGGTAATTTAAAAATAATTCTTTCAAAAAGTCACAAATTTAGAAAATTTTGGCTGACTCATCATCAAAAACCTCTATCAAGATTGTTTTAAAGCAGTTCAAATTTTCTTTTTTTAATTATTAATAAGTTTTTATAATTGTGAATATACCATACAGAGGGGTTACAATTACATGAGCAAAGTAATGAGTACATTTCCTATCAAGCATTGTGGCCTCCTCTTTTGTGTCCCCTTACCATGCCTGCCCTCCGATCTCCTCACCCCACCTCCACCAAAGTTGTAAAGTTTAATTTTCGACATAACGTCTTATACATCTCATTCTTGCAATGGTCCACTTGTATTCCTATTTAAACAATTTGTTTTTTCCCTTCCCTTCCACAAAGTGTACCAACATCAAATACAGTGAAAACAAGGGTTACTCCGTGGGGGAGGGACATACAAAGCAACAAAGAAATCATCTTATAAATATGTTAGAAACAATGGCAAGAAAGAAAACCAATTTGAGTCCTTATTTTGGGGTTCATAACCCCTAACATCAACTTATCTGACCATTTCTAATTGTCTCAGACGTATACTAGTTATTGCAAATAAGGGAAACCATGGGACCTATGTTTCTTTGGGCCTGGCTTGATTCATTTAATATAATTCTTTCTTTTTCTTTTTTTTTATTGTGAAAAACTGTACAGAGGGGTTACAATTACATGGGCAAGATAATGAGTACATTTCTTATCAAGCATTGTAGCCTCCTCCTTTGTTTCCCCTTCCCATCCCTTCCAAGCCTCCCCCCAACCCAATCCTCCCCCCCCCCCACCAAAGTTGTAAAGTTTGTTTTCGACATGACAACTTGTACTTCTCATTGTTGCAACGGGTCCACCAGTATCCTTATTTAAACGACTTGTTTTTCCCCTTCCCCTCCACAAATTATACCGACATCAAATACAGTGAAAGCAGGGGTTATACTGTGGGAGAGGGACATACAAAGCAACAAAGAAATAATCTTATAAATGCGTTAGAAACAAATGCATGAAAAAAACATTTAAATACATATCTCAGGGTTCATTTTCCTAACTTCACCTTATCTGACCTTTTCTGCTTGATTCATACTAACTATTGCAAATAAGGGAAACCAGGGGACCTATGTTTCTTTGGGCTTGGCTTACTTCACTTAATATAATTGTTTCCAAGAAAATGAGATCAGGATGGACATAGTTACAGGCCACCCCAGACAGAAAAGTCCACAATAATTCATATTACTGGAGAAAGCTTACATTGGTGATAAACATTTATAATCCTAGATAGGATAGACTGCTTAGAATAAGAAGATCATAGTATAGACAAAAGCCTGGCAAGAAAGTGAGACCCTACCTCAAAAACTAGCCAGTTCAAAAAAAGGGGCTAGAGATGTGGCTCCGCAGTCGAGTACCTCCAAATGAGCACAAACATTACTAGGAACCATAAAGGAAGGAAACAGTTGGTAACTCACTAGGCATTATGAGGAAAATGAACTATAACAGGAGGGGGAAACTGCAGACAACAAGGGAAAGGGTGATACTGTCCAAAAAGAAATGTGCTCATTACCTGACTTATGCTACCCCTCTGTTATCACCTTTATAATAACAATAATAAAGAAGTAAATTAGCAAAAAAGGTAGAAAAGAAAGAAGGAAAAGTGAAGGAAGGAAAGAAGAAAAGGAAGGAAGGAGAGAAGGAAGGAACGAAGGAACGAAGGAAGGAAGAGAAAGGCTTGTTATTGTACCTATGCAAATAATAACTCTATGCAAAGGAAGAGTCCATAAGAGTTTCTGAATTCTGACACATGGTCATTCAGAGAAGAAACAATTTTATTTATACAGATTTCATGTCTTTTTACAAGTGCAGTATACACTAAATTGTTATGTTAGAGATATCTTAAAAAGAAGGGAAAGAGTACTGCAGGTATAGCTCAATGGTTGAGTGTCTAATATGCTCAACACTCTGGGTTATACCCCAACACTTCTGGAAAAAGAGAGAGAGAGTTCTCATAAATATAGAATACAACATTAAAATAGAATCAGTAATATTCCAAGCAAAACTACCCTCATCCCTTATCAGATTATTTGGTTCTATGTAAATAATTCTTACTCCTCTGAATATTGGTTGATCAGTCTCAGGATCTCATATACCTCTTAACTGACTTAGTCAAGAGGTATGACCTCAAAATTTTCTAAGTATAATACAGGATGTGAATATGATCAAAGCACTATAGACAGATAGATGATAGAGATAGAAGATAGATAGATGATAGATAGCACAATTATATATAAGATACAAATAAAGTACTCTATATATGTATGATATATAAAGTGTTCTATATACATATATGATATAAAGTGCTTCATATGTAGATGTAAAGATATGATCAAAGCACTTTACACACACACACACACACACACACACACACACAAACATCATGGTCAACCCCTTAACAATTTAATATATACTATCTTTAGAGGACGGAGACTTAAAATATCTGGGTTTAATTGGCTACTGATAATTTTCTAGAATAAAAGATTTGACAAGAATTTATCCCAAGAATAATGCAAGTGACAGGAGAATTTATTTCTGGGGCAAAAAAAAGATAATAAAGCCAATTTGAAAGTTTTAGACAACATGTTTATAAGTACAATTATTAAGACTACTTTCAGAAGAAATGGAAGATGGCGACGGGGCAGTAGGGAAACGCCACAGCTCTCTCCAACCAAAAAGAGAGTTCGAGTTCCAACGCTTAATCTCCCCAAGAGACCGACAACAACAAAAAGACGAACACTCAGAGAAAAACCAGAGGTGAGAAATAACAAAAAAAGAAAGAGAAGAAAAGAATTTCAGAACAGAGAAGAGCGAAGACCCCTCCCCCAACCTTTACTGGCTGTGCGGCAGTGCGCCAAGCCGCCGGCCAGCCGGCGGGGCGGGGGCTGCCGGAGCCCAGAGACACAGGGGACCGCTCGCAGATACCAGGTACCGGTTGCAGATACCAGGTACCGGTTCGCAGAACAGCAGATCGCCAGGAACAGAGAAACCTACCAGCCGGGATTCTCCACGAGGATCCCACCCCCACCCCTAACTCTCCACGGGAGCGGAGAGGCTCCATCCCGCCAAAGCAGCCCGGCACCAGCAGCGCGACAAAGGAACCTGTCGGCAGACCACCCACCAGATCGCGATCGCAACGACCCGGCAGGGGCCGCCCAACCCAGCCTGCAACCACCCCAACTGAACTCGGATTGCAACAACAACTGACGACCTACACCACACAGAAACAACCAGCTCCAGG
>NW_012267350.1:1547822-1569781 GCF_000151885.1 Dipodomys ordii
GGAAGGGAGGGAGGGAGGGGATGGTAGGGGGAAAACAATGGAGGGGCTAACAATGTTCAAGAGGAAGTGTACACATTACCTCACTCATGTAACTGTAACCCTCTGTATAGTATCTTTACAATAAAAAAAAAGATGACTGAAAAAAAAGACTACTTTCAAAGAATATAATAAATATCACACTTAATTTATAAAAATATATAAATACATTCTAGAGAAAAATTCTTGAGGGATAATATAGCATCATGGCTTAGAACATAGCACCTCAAAGTATGGCACCTTGGCACACTACTTTGAACTAAAAGTGATCGGAAAGGCCTCAGAAGCAAAGTCTTTCTGACTTCACATTGCAATTTTTAGTTCACTATATGTTCCAAAACATTATAAGTTCAATTTCTTCATTTTCTTGGAATTTGGATAATATTCAGTTTGTATTCATGCTTGTTTATCGTCAGAAGTCAATTAGAACAGTGGTTGAAGTCCTAAAATTTCAGAGACTTTATAATCCAGCCAGGTGTAGTAAGCACACCTGTAATCTCAGCTACTCAAGAAGCAGAGGTAGGAAAAGTATGATACAATACTGGTCCAGGCCAAAGCATGAGACCCTATGCAAAAAACAAACTAAAAGCAAAAGAACTAGAGGTGTGGGTGAAGCAGAAGAGCACTTGAGTATAAGACCCCATGTTCATGCCTAAGTACTCCCTCAAAAAAAAGTGAAAAAGACAACTTTATAATCTAATATTGTTAACACTATTTTGAGGTGAGAATGAATACATATTCATACAATGAAAGGAAAGGGCCTTTCTGAATTACAAATGCATAGACACACAGATACAAGGAAAGCTTACACTTCTGTTTATACCATTTCAGTCATAGAGAAAATGTAAAAGTAAAAGCAAACTCACAGATTCAAATATCACAGAGTTGTCTTTCTATGTGAACATAGAATTGTAACTTGTTTTAGATAAACAAAAAGTGATAGACCAGTTTATTGTCTTTCACTCAAGACAGACTAGATCTCTATCAATCATTGACCCATTTACAGAGTTCTGCAAATGGTTAGATCATAAAATCGAATTCCTAATCATTGCTGCTAACAATTGAGAAGTATCTGCTCCAAATAAACCAAAACAAAGTACAAATTTTAGTAGAGAAAAAAACAAATCCATTGGTTATCTTGGCAAAAATCTCCAAAACTATCAAAATAATCAAGGCAAAATTATTACTTTCATACAGATATAAAAGTAAAAACCTGTTAAATATTGTATCTAGCTCAGCTGGGTACAGTGGCTCATGACTGTAATCCCAGATACTCAGGAGGCTAAAAGCTGAAGATTTCAGTTTGAAGGCAGCCATGGCAAGAAAGTCTGTGAGACACTCATCTCCAATTAACCACCAAAAAGCCAGAAGCGTAGCTGTGGCTCAAATGATACAGCACCAGACTTGAGCAAAAAAAAAACTAAGGGACAGTGCCCAGGTTCTGAATTCAGATCCTGTTTCTGAAACAAACAGGGCTTCATTCTCCCACAGTATTGGAAGTCAAATGTCTAAAGTCATGATGTCTATGAGGTCAGGCTCGCTCTAAGTAAAGGCCCTAAAGGAGAGGCAGATGGTCTTTTCCACCTTCAAGCTTCTAGCTATGGATTTTCTTTGCCTTGTATCTGATTTACTCCAATCTCTGCTCCTGCCTTCCTGTGGCCTTCTCTGCTTTGTGTTTCTTTGTCTTCTCTTCTGTTTTGAAGAAAGACCTTTGTCATTGGATTTAGAGCCCATCCATTGAACCCAAGACAATCTCCCCATCTTAAGATCCATAGTTACATGCGCTAAGATAGTTTTTCCAAATAAGATCACATTCACAGGGTCTTGGGGGTTAGAACATGGATATGCCTTTGAGGGAAGGTATGTCATTCAACTTATGCAGAAGCTTTTCTATCTGAGGGCCATGCTTCTAGCCTATGGCTAGCAAGATGTAATAAAGGGATATGAACATTCCCTTTAAATCACCAGTATAAATCAATGATAATAATGCTGCAAAGACCTAGTGGTAAACCTTACTCTACCTCTTACAGGTAACTCTGTGGCTCTGAAAAAGATTGCTAACTTCCCTGAGCCTTATTTTATCTTTTATAAAATGAGGATGCATTCTTACCTTCTTGTGCTGTGGAAAGTATTAACTGAGTAGATGCTGTACTGGGTTCTGTCTTCAAATGGTTCCCAGAATTCAAACACTTCTTTCTACTTTCCCAACTACCACAATAGCCAAGCTATATTGCCTCTTACCGAGTTTAATTTTTGCCACAGCTTTTTCCTGATCCTTTTGCTTACCTCTTTCCTTTCCCTTTACAAGACAGCTAGAGGTATTTTTTATAATGTGAGTCTAATTACATCTATTCTGTGCTCAGAACCCATCAATGGCTTCCAGCTCACTTGGAATCAAAGACAGAGACTTCTTATGATCAATATGAGACTTCTTATGATCAATATTAAACCTTACACGATCTGGCTTTCTATTACCCTTCTGATATCTCCTACTGTTCTACCCTTGCTGTTCTACCTTAGAAACCCCAGATTATTTTTTAACTTATTTATTTTATTGTTATTATAAAGGTGATGTAGAGAAGGATTACAATTACATAAGCCAGATAATGAATACATTTCCTTTTGTACAGTGTCTTCTGTTCCCTCATTCTCTACCAGTTCCCCTCTCATCTCCACCTCTGAGTTGTATAGTTCACTTTCCTCAATGTCCAGTGAGTTCCACTGCTGCATTTTTCACTCTTTTTCCCTTGAGTTCTGTACCCTCCCCTCTACCTTCCAGAAGATATGCACTTGAATACACCATACATAAAAGAAGACAGAATTATCCAAAAACATTTTTAAGAGCAATCTCTTGTTTGCATATCTTGGAGTTTGCATATATATTATATAAATATGAAGAGGCACTTTGTGCCTTTGTGTTTCTATCCTAAGAGTATCCACTTATGGTCTCATTGTGTGTATCAAGAATCCTGTATAATTTATCATATCCCAGTGTCTTTTAGATCTAATTTCCACGTATCAGAGAGAACATGCGCCATTTGTTTCTCTGAGCCTGACTTACCTCACTTAATATGATTTGTTCTAGTTCCATCCATTTCCCTGAAAATGACATTATTTTATTCTTTATAATGGCTATGTAAAATTCCATTGTGGGTAGGTAACACATTTTTTTGAATCCCTTCATCTATTGTAGTGTATCTAGGCTGTTTCCATATATTGGCTATTGTGGATAGTGTAGCAATGAAAATGGAAGGAAACACCAGCTTCTTTAATTATCCTGGATGCTACCAAACCTATCCTTGTCTCAGGACCTTTACTTTTATTATTTTTCTTGATAGCCATATGGGTCACTCTGGTTCACTCTCACTGTCCAGATCTCTGCATAAATGTCAGAGAAATCTCTCTGTATATATTTTACTCAGTTGTGGGTTGACTTGTGTTCTCCAAAATGATTTGCTGAAATCCCATAAGTCCATAGTTATCAATGTAGAAATTGAGTCTTTCCAAACTCATCAAGTTTTTTTTTTCACTTCCAAGGTTTTGTTCTTAAGACAAAACAAGAAAAAATTAGACATAAAGGACATGGTGCTTTAGTACATCTAGGGAACTCAAGAAACTAATCCCTCCCAAACCCAACAAACCAATTACTAAATGGGCAAGGAAACTAAAGAGAGATTTCTCAGAAAAAGAGATTAAAAATGCCAAAGAAACACATGAGGAAATGTTCACCATCCTGGGTTATAAAGGAAATGCAAATAAAGACAACCCTGAGATGCCACCTTACCCCAGTCAGAATGGTCCCACATCCTAAAGTCAGCCAATGACAAATGCTGGAAGGAATGCAGAGAAAGAGGAACCCTATTACACTGCTGGTGGGAATGTACACTTATACAACCACTTTGGAAAGCAGTCTGGAGGGTCCTTAGAAAGCTAAAGATTGACCTCCCTTAAGACCCAGTCATACCACTTCTAGGCATCTACCCTGAACAATAGGAACCAATATACAAGGACACATGCACCTCCATGTTTATTGCAGCATTGTTTACAATAGCCAGGATATGGAAACAACCCAGATGCCCCACAACAGATGAATGGATCCAAAAATTGTGGTATCTATACACAATGGAATATTATATAGCCATTAGAAAGGACAAAATAATGGCATTTTCAGGGAAATGGATGGAACTAGAAGAAATTATTTTGAGTGAGGTAAGCCCAGAGCAAAGAGACAAACGGTACATGGTCTCTCTGATATGTGGATGTTAAATCCAGAATGTAAGGTTAACAAGACTTGAGAAGCAAAGGACCTCCACTTATCTGGTCAAATCACTACTAAATAACCCCATGCTGCTGATCACATTTATGGTATATATGTGTACACCAGAGGGAAACTAGGAGGAGGTCACAGAACTAGAGGGAATCAGGGAAAAACATACAACAGCAGGACCCATCAGCTGCACTGGACATTGATCAAAACAAACTAAGCAACTCAATGGCAACGATGGGAGGGAGGGAATGAGTGGAAAAGAGGGAACAGCTGATGCTATGCAAAACAAAAGAAATGTACATATCACCTGGTGTGGAAGAAATAGCTTTATTGTCAAAGCTCATAGAACTCATAAACTTAATAGAGCACGATAAACAATTTGCCCCATGAAAGTTAGAATGTGTTTGTGACTTTAACTAAGCATCACTATCCCACAACACTTAAATTTGTGAAATTATGTAATCACTTCATCACAATAAAGAATTTGCAAAAAGTAAGAAAGAAAGAAAAAGAAAGAGAACATGCTGTTGGTACACTAATGGGAAACCTGCAAAAGATTGCATCCTTTCTGGAGATCATGTTTTGCGAAGATCATAATCTATCCCTCATAGCAATAACTCATAGCAATATGGTTGGTGTCTTCAAAGAAAAGGAGAAGACACACGAGGAGAGTGTTAGAAGGAACTAAAGGCAGTGGTTGGAGTAATGCATCTATAAGCCAAGAGTTGTTGTCAATGCTACAATGCTATAAACCAAGAGAAAGATATGAGTTTCCTCCCTATCTTACCTCAAACAAACAACCAAATAGCCTAAGTTTGATGTCAACCTAGGAGGCATACCACTGTCCTTGAATCTCCAGGCTGAACATGTTGGTGAGGAAGACTGGCTCCATTCTGCCCTCCTGATCCTTCTCTACTCCCCAAATGCATTAATTCAGTAGCTCAATGGCAATGCAGAACAGGATCTTCTGAAACTATATGTATTCCTCTCTGCTTGACTCCATTAATGACACCATGTCTGACCAGGGAAGCTTCACAGTGACAGCACCTTGTCCGTGAACAAAGGGGATGAATAGAAATCAAAGTGTTTTTCTTCCCTGGAGAAGGGAACAAAGAACAATATTCAACCATCGCAGCCATTGACTTATCAGCTGGTGACTAGCTCTATTTCCATGGAAACAGGGAGCAGAACAGGAAAAAAGAAAGGCTTTTTAGAATAATAGAAGGTTGTATGCTGTAAGTTGCTTTTGTAAAATAGAGCCAGCAAGGTTTCTCCATTCTCTCAGCCCTGACCCCCACATGGCTCTCCCAAGAAGCCAGTAGGCTGCAGGACAGAGTGGCAAGAGGGCACTTCCCCACCCACCAGGCTTCCTCATCAGCTAAGACAGCCTGAACTGGCAGGAGATCATCCACTGTTAGCCTTGAAGAAGAAGATGCATTCAGGGGAAAACAAAAACATTTACCACCGAGGGGAACAAAGCCTCATGCAAAGAGTTAGGTGCTTTTATATGTGTCCTTTTGACTGGAAGAAATTAGATCTATATGTCCTAGACAAAAAAAGGCAAAGTCCTCGTTGAAATATCACTTGGAAATGATGGCTCATAAATTGAGGAGTTGTGATTGCACCAACTCACCATCTTTCTCTGTTTCTGGCATTGTATGTAGAGATGGTGAAAGTGATTGGCCCCTTGAGGCATGGGGTTCCATCTTATAGCTTGGCCTCATTCCAGAGGTCAACAGCATCTGTGAATATTGTGCCTTTGGCATCAGGCCTGGGCACATGGAACTCCACCTCCCAAGCAATCCAGTATATGCTTAGTTTGCTTCACACAAGTTGGAAGCAACCATTTTAAAAGAAATGAAGAACCCAAGAGCCCACACTCAACTTCCATGAAAAGAGAAAGTAAGTAGGGAACCGAAATAAAAAGTTACCAAGATATGTGGTGAACGCAATTCCCTCTTTTCTGGAAGTTTACTTTGCCTTGGGAACCATGACTCATAACTGCTATAGTGATGAGTTCCATTGCCTAGGAAACCTGACTTTATAGGTAGATCCTTAAAAATAACCGGGTAGGATGGTGCTTGCCTGTAATCTCAGTTACCTGAGAGGCTGAAGCAAGACAATCTCAAGTTTGAGGCCATCCTGACAATTTAGTAAGACCTTATCTCAAAATGAAATTTAAAAAATCATAAAGTAAAATAGAAGGGACTATGGTATCAGGAAAATGCGAATCAAACCTATAGTAAATGTCTATATCAGCCCAGTTAGAATTTACATCATCAAGGAAACAAGAAACAACAAATACTGGTGAGGATGCACAATGGACATCAGTGTGGATATGCCTCACAAAAAGACTGAAAATAGGATTATCTTATGATCCAGTTATACCACTCTTGGATGCATACTGAAAAGAATGTTAGTCAGTATACAATAGAAGTACATGTAAGGGGAGCACAGAATGGAGGGACAAAAGATGAACAAATGTAGCAGTAGTACTTACTAGACACTATGTTAAAAATGAATTATACAACTAATGGGTGGGGATGGGAAAGAAACTGGGAGAGTGTGATGGAAGAGGTGACATTGTCCAAAAAGAAATGTACTCTTTACCTGACTTATGCAGCTGTAACCCTTCAGTATATCACTTTTATAATAACAAAAAAGTAAATTTAAAAAATAAAGACTTGTAAACTCATGTTTATCATAGCATAATTTATAATAGCCAAGACATAAAGTCATTCTAGATGCCCATCAATGAATGAATGGATAAATATGGTATATATCCACATGAAGTTTTTCTCAGCCATGAAAGAATAATAAAATTATGCCATTTCCAGGGAAATGGATAGAACTGGAGATCATAATGTAAGTGAAATTACAGATTAACAAATGATCTCAGCCTCCTAAGTAGGTATGAGCCCTTGAGTCTGGCAAAACTTAAATTTAAAAATAAATAAATGAAAGTGGAAAGGGGTCTATTTGAGAAGAGAAAGGGAACTACTGAGGGACAGGGAGAACAAGAAAGGATAGTGGATGTGAATATAATTAAAGTATGTTATATATTTCATAATGAAATCCATTTGAATGTACAAAAAAGATAACTTGAAGAAAATAGAACCAAATTGGTATTTTTTTAAAGGACTAGACTTGTAGCTTAGTGGTATAGTGCTTTTCAAACATTGAGGCCTTGTTTTCAGTCCCCAGTAACACACACACACACACACACACACACACACTGTGCTCGCATACACACACTGTGCTCGCATACACACACAATTATGTGCTTTTATTGCTGGGACTTTAGGTAACACCTTAAATTTTTACCTGAGAAAAATGACCAAGTAAGTACCTGAGAAGTGGGCAGCATGCAAGGATTCTTGTCCTATAACAACCACTCCCCACAACATATAAACAAATACATCCTTAAATCACACCACTTCTTCAATCTCCAATCCTGTTCCTCAACCACTAGTGATTAAGAAGATTTTTTTAACAAATTGTTTCCCATTAAACAAATAAAGGCAATTTGTGTACATATGAAAGTATCCCAGCCACTGGAAAGATTCATCTGTTCTACAGATTATGCCTTACTAGGAAGATTTAACCCTCAAATAAGATAATTAATTCATCCTGGTTTGCCAAAGGCACAAGTCCCAGGAAATCTCTCGTTCGATCTAACCAGGATAGCTAGTCTCTTACTCTACCTTTATTGCAGCTTTTCTGGTAGAGAAGGGTAGTTTTCCTTCAGTTTTTGGACCCAGAGGTACATCTCTGCTCCAGTCACTACTGCTCCAATAAACTACTCAGAAAAAGCCAGAAGTGGCATTCTGGCTCAAGAGGTAGAACACTAGCCTTGAGCACAAACAGGCTCCCGGACAATGCCCAGGCCCTGAGATCAAGCCCCAGGACTGGCAAAAAGAAATCCCATATGTGTGTGTATACATAAATATGTATACACATACACACACACACACACACACACACACACACACGCACACACATATATATTCTAATATATGAGGCACTTTTGGTTCCCAGTGTTAAGACTTGGAACTTTCAGCCAGTGCATGGGATGTGAAAGAATTTAGCCAGCATCAGAGTTGGCTAGTCAGGCACTGGTGGTTCATGCCTGTAATCCTAGCCACACAGGAGGCTGAGATATGAGATTTGAAGCCAGCCCAAGCAGAAAAGTTTGTGAGGCTCTTTTTTTTAAAATTTAATGTATTGTCAAGGTGATATACAGAGGGGTTACAGTTACATATATAAGGTAGTGAGTACGTTTCTTGTTGAACTTGTTAGCCCCTCCCTCATTTTTTTCTCCCACTTTCCCTCCCCCCCCCATCCTCCCCTATGAGGCTCTTATCTCCAACTAAGGACCAAAAAGCTAAATGTGGAGCTATGACTCAAGTAGTAGAGCGCTACTAGCTTTGGGAGAAAAACCTCAGGCACAACACCCCTGCCCTGAATTCAAGTCTCAGGACCAGCACACACATACACACAGACACACACAGACACACACAGACACACAGACACACACACACACACACACACACACACATACACTCACAAGAAAAATAATTTAAAAAAGAGAGAATGTCAAGCAAGGAAGAGTTGAGGCCTGACACCAGGCATTTTAGATAAAACACTATATTGATTTGTGCATCTTAGGAAGATGGGAAATAGGTCATCTCTAAAAAGTGAGAAGAAATCCAGAGAACCTCCTAGCAGGTCCCCTAGCCTTCCACATGTTCCTGGACACTAACATGCCTGTGCTATAAAGAGGCCCAGGGATAGAATTTCTGAAGGCCCATACGCCAGTCCTGTATACTTGAATGGCAGTGAAATGACATCTGATGGAGAAAATCCACAGAGGCATGGTCAAAGGTGACAACGGTCCTTTAATGCCCAGCCTCCAGTGGGTGAGACAGTGACGTCAGCACGGGGCAGGCCTTCTGGCAGGGCTGGACTTCCCCAGCCTCTGGTTCTCACATGGCAGGGAGAACTTAGACCAAATCATTATTTTAAGAAAATTCTCGATCCTTAAGTTATCGTTATCTTTCTGCCCTTCCTTCCAGATCAACACTTTTGTTATGAGATGGATGTTTATGTGCAACACATCCCCCAAATTCATAGGTTGAAGCCCTAATATCCAATGAGATAGTATTTGGAGATGGGCTTTATGAAAATGATTAAGTTTAAATAAAGTCATGAGGGTGGGGCCCTCAGGATGGGAATAGTGCCTTTATATGTGAGGACATAGTGGAAAAGTGGCTATGTACAAGCCAGGTAAAGATTCCAACCCAGAATCCAACCATCTTGACACCCTGATCTTGGAAATCAAGTTATCAGAACTGGAAGAAACTAAAACTTACTTAAGCCATCCCATGTGTAGTATCTTGTTATAAAAGACCCAACAGACTAAGACAGGTTCTTCCATAGAGCTGATACTCAAAAGAGTGAAGTAAAACCACAGAGAAATGATGTCCTACCTCTGACTTCCAGTTCAATATGGCCACAGACCCTTAGGAAAGATCCCAGAACTTCCAACTACTGGTTACAGGAACTGATTGCCTATGTCCTCTGCTAAAGAAGTTCATCCTTTGATGCTTTCTGCTCTGCAAGGAGCAAGACATGGGATCATCTCTCCGCAGAGTGATGTCTGTCTTTTCTGCCAAGGCCTGGTCTTTGCCTGACTTCGTAATGTTAGCTCTAAATAGAAAGAACTCATATGTCACTCAATAAACATAATTTTCAGTAAGAAAGAAAAGCAATCAAAGGTCCTAGGTACAAAAATTGGAAAATGTATTTTTAAGGTTCGTTGACAACAAAAGCTTCAAAATCCCATTGTGTGGGGGTTTTCAAGGCCAAATTGAGATTCCCTAGGGCAATTTAAGAATAAGAAATCCTGCATCTTTAAAAACTTAAATTCTCAGGATAACATATACCCCGTGTGACTTTGATTTTCCTGTCAAAGCTGTTTTTAAAAGAAAAATAAAGCCATTCTTTCTCTACATTTTATGTTTGAGTAGTGAACAGAGAGAACAACCCACAGTATAGTATAATAATAGCAACTATATAAAGGAATAGGGAACTGACAAATATTATAAATGTTTTCCACAAACCAAACTAGTCAAAAAAGGAGTTACAGTGTGGTTTTTCTATTATTTCTTCCAATCAATTTCCCAAATATATTATCTGTAGTTTTGTGGGGAATTTTTTCCTACATTTAACAGTAAATCAGAAAATAGTATTGTTGAGACAGGCTAAATTGTCAGCTTTCTGTGGCATATCTATGGCACATGTTCTCTTTCTGTCACATTTGTTTAAAAATAAACTTTTCTATCATCTTTAAACAAAAAAGAGAGAGAGCCAAGCATCATTTGCTCATGTCCATAACCTTAGTTTTTAGGAGGCTGAGGTCTGAGGATCCTGATTTGAAGCTTGGGCAAGAAAGTCTATGAGACTCATATCTCCAATTAACTATCAAAAAGAAGTCACCAGGAGCCAGTGGCTCATACCTGTATTCCTAGATACTCAGAAGACAGATGTGAGGATTATGGTTCAAAGCCAGCCCATACAGAAAAGTCCATTAGACTTTTATCTCCAATAAACTACCAAAAAGCTGGACTCAAGTGGAGCTACAGCTCAAGTGGTACAGCAGTAACTTGGAGCAAAAGAAACTCAGGGACCATACTCAGGCCCTGAGTTCAACCCCCATGACCCACACCAAAAAAAAGCTGGAAGTGGAGTTGTTCAGGTGTCAGAGTGCTAGCCTTGAAAACAAAAGCTCAAGGACAACACTCAGGTCCTGAGTTCAAGCCCCAGAACTCACACACACACACACACACACACACACACACACACACACACACACTGAAGACATTTAAAATGGCAGATTAGAGATACCTAGCACTTTTTCTGCATTTCCATGAATCTCAAACAAAATCCTCAGGTTTGTAGCTCTGGGAGAGAGGATGACAAGAAAAGACAATATGAAATCCAGAAATGTCAAGTGAGATTAATTTTCAAAACCCAACAATTTTTTATGGTTTTTGTTGTGAAAATAGTGTACAGACGGGTTATAATTACATGAGCAAGGTAATGAATACATTTCCTATAGAGCATTGTTACCTCTTCCTTTTTTTTTCACCTACCATCCCTTCCCTCCCCACCTCCCCCACACCTCCCTCCCTCTGTCACCCACACACACATTGTAAAGTTTGTTTTCAACAAAGTGTTCTGTACATCTCACTGTCACAATGGGTTAACCTGCATCCCCATTTAAGCATTCTGTTATGTCCCTTCCCTCCCCAAATTACAAAAATGCATATACAAGATGCAAAATACCAGAATCAGTTATAGTGAAAACAGGGGTTACATCATGGGGGAAGAACATACAAAAGAAACAAAAGAATCACATAATACATTATAAATACATTAAAAACAACAGCAAGAAAGAAAAAAACCAGTTGTGTCCCTATCTTGGGGTTACATTTCACTTAACATCATCTTATATGGTCATATGTACATTCCCTTTGACCTTCTCTGCTTGTCCTAGGCATGTACTAGTCATTGCAAACAAGGGAAACCATGGGACCTATGTTTCTTTGGGCCTGGCTTACTTCACTTAATAGAATGTGTTCCAAGTCTTTCCATGTCTTAACAAATGGGGCAATGTCATTCATTCATGGGGGCATAGAATTCCATTATATTTGTGTGTGTGTGTGTGTGTGTGTGTGTGTGTGTGTGTGTATACCACATTTTCTTGATCCATTCATCTACTGAGGGGCATCTGGATTGGTTCCATATCTTAGCTATGGTGAATAATGCTGTGATAAACATGGTTGTGCTGATAGCTTTGGTATGACCTTGT
Organism: Dipodomys ordii; assembly: GCF_000151885.1. NCBI lineage: Eukaryota > Metazoa > Chordata > Mammalia > Rodentia > Heteromyidae > Dipodomys > Dipodomys ordii. The sequence continues at coordinate 1,559,999 of NW_012267350.1, forward strand.
TTGTGATTATTTGGGTAAATGCCCCAAAGTGGAATTGCTGAGTCATAGGGGAGCTGTATGTAGAGTCTTCTGAGGAACTCCCATAATGCTTTCCAAAGTGGTTGAATAAGTTTACACTCACACCAACAATGCAATAGGGTTCCCTTTTGGCCACATCTCCTCCAGCAGCTGTTGTTATTAGAGGTCTTGATTGTAGCCATTCTAACTGGGGTGAGGCAGAATCTCAATGTTGTCTTGATTTGAATTTTTTATGGCTAGAGAAGTTGAGCATTTCTTCATGTGTCTATTGGCCATTTTTATTTCCTCTTCAGAGAAGTCTCTCTTTAAGTCTTTAGCCCACTTATTAATTGGGCAGTTGTTTCTTTGAGGATTTGATGTTGGGGGATTTAATTTTTGAGTTCTAAGTATATTTCAGATATGAGACCCTTGTCCATTGTATGGCTAGTGAAGATCTTCTCCCATTTGTGGGCTTTTTATTGATCTTGCTAGCTATGTCCTTTACCATGCAGAAGCTCTACAGTTCCATGCAATCCCATTTGTCCAACCTTTCTTTGATTTGTTGTGTTTCTGGGTCTCTATTAAGAATATTCCAGCCTATGCCAAGGAGCCCTAGAGATTCTCCTATTCCTTCTTGTAATGTTTTCAGGGTGCCTGTTTTTATTTTGAGGTCTTTGATCCATTTGGAGTTGATTCTGGTACAGGGTGATATATAAGGATCTAGTTTTAGTTTTCCACAGGTGTTTAACCAATTTTGCCAGCACCATTTACTGAAAAGACTGTCTTTCTTCCATTCTATTCTTTAGCTCCCTTGTCAAAGATTAGGTGACTATAGGTCTGTAGGTTCATTTCTGGGTCTTCAGTCCAGCTTGTTGTTTTGATCTTTAAAACATAATTCCTACTGGGTGCCAATGGCTTATGCCTGTAATCCTAGCATTTCAGGAGGCTATAATCTGAGGATAATGGTTTGAAGCAAGCCTAGGTAGGAGAGTCCCAGAAATGCTCATCTCTAACCATTAAAAATCCTGAAGTGGAGCTGTAGCTCAAATGGTACAGCATTAACTTTGAGTAAAATAGCTCAGGGCCCAGTGCTGGTGACTCATGCCTATTGTCCTAGATATTCAGAAGGCTGAGATCTGAGGATTGTAGCTCAAAGCCAGACCTGGAAGGAAAGTCCATGAGACTCTTATCTCCAATGAACTACAAAAAAAAAAAATTGCCAGGTGCTGGTGGCTCATACCTATAATCCTAGCTGCTCAGGATATGAGGATTGTGGTTCGAAGCCAGCCGTAGCAGGAAAATGCATGAGACTCTTATTTCCAGTTAAGCACCAGAAAACTAAAAGTAGTGCTATGGTTCAAAGTGGTAGAGCACCAGCCTTGAGCTCAAAGAGTTCAGGGATAGCATCCAGGCCCTGAGTTCAAGACCCACAATGGAAGTAGAGCTGTGGTTCAAGTAGTAGAACATTAGCCTTGTGGGAAAAAAAGCTCAGAAACAGTGCCCAGCTCCTAAGTTCAAATCCTAAGACGGCACAAAAATATAAAAATAAAGCAGGAGACACAATACTAAGGACCCAGCCATTAGCCACCTCCCCAGGGGTGAAGGTAGACATCTGAATCTGGTCACATTTCACGAAGGGGTCTGCACAGGCATGAGAAGCTCATACAGTGGCCCCTGCCTAAGAAAGGAGAAGGCACAAGCTGGTCCTATGTGGCTGATTAGAGAAGCATGTTGTCTTCATTAAATGTGTTGCCAAAAGCACACATGGAAAACCTTTGGAGAACCCAATGCCATTTCTGGACATCTAGAGACTCAGATTAGACTTGCTGAAACCACCAGAACAAATTCAAACCACCTTTTGAGAGGCAGCCAAATTGAGGAGATGGTACATTGGATTATGTTTCAAAAGATCTGGGTTCAAGCCTCAGATCTGGTATATACTAGCTGTTTCAACTTTTAAAGTACAGTATCCAGCAAAACCCTCAGTGCTCTCATCTAGAAAATTATTACTATTGACGTAGCTCCTTTCATAAGGTTGCTATATAAGAATCAAGTAAAAGAATAAATACAGAAGTGCTTTGTAAAATTATACAAAGTTCCACAATGTAAGCTATTATTAGTGATTTTGAAGTTCTGGTCAGAGAAATTAAAAAGTCGGGAACCAATTATTCCAAATTCACTAAGGGCAATTTTCTAACCATACCCTTCTAAAGAACAACCACAGATGAATAGATTTGCCCCTTGGAGCAGATAGTGTTGGCAGGCAGAAAGCTGAATTATATTGAATTGTCATCATTTATATCAAGGAGGAAACTTTTCAAAGAATAGCTCTATTCAAAGAATAGAGCTGATATACTTGAGAAAGACTCACAGCCCAAGCAATCTGAGGAAAGTAAACATGTCTTTTTTGAGACTTCATGCTTCACATATCATTTATGAATTTTTCAAAAAACACAAAACTGGTCCAGGCAGTAGGTGGCTCACGCTTGTAATCCTAACTACTCAGGAGGCTAAGATCAACAGTTTGAAGCCAGCTTGGGCAGGAAAGTCTGTGAGACTCCTATCTCTAATAAACTACTACAAAAAAGCCAGAAGTGGAACTGTGTCTCAAGTAGCAGAGCACTAACCTTGAGAAAAGAAGCTCGGGGACAGTGCCCAGGCCCTGAGGTTAAGCCCTAGGACCAGCACACACACACACACACACACACACACACCAAATTGGGCATTGATCCTAGGCTCAATGTTGGAGGAGCATACAAGAATGATATTTGTGTCAATTGAGTCTTTCAGGAAGAAGATACAGAGCTGGAGCTAAGAGTGGAAACATTTATTGGCAAAAGATGCACACAATAGCCATAGGAAGAAGATTAAGGTAGGAGATGCCTCCAGTCACATACAGACCTGACAAAGCAAGAGTCAACTGAGTAGGCAGTTATAGAGCAAAAGCTACATATTGAAGGAATCCTGTGTTGGATAGAAGTAACCAGACCGTAAGACCTCTACCATGCTCAGACATTAGCTAAGGTTTTCCAGACAAGGCATGACCTCAGCATAATGTTAAGATAGACTTCCAAAATACTAACAATTGAAAACCCTCATCTAAGTGCACTCTTTTTTGTTGGTCGTGGGGCTTGAACTCAAGGCCTGCATGCTTTTGCACTCAAAGTTAACACTCTACCATTTTGAGCCACAACACCACTTCAGTTTTTAGGTTAATTGGAAATAAAGAGTCTCACAGACTTTCCTACCTGGGCTAGCTTTGAATAGCAAAGATCTCGGTCTCTTGTGTAGTGTGAACCACCAGCACCTGGCTTTAAGACTTTTTTTTTACCAGTCCTGGGGCTTGAACTCTGGGCCTAGGCACTGTCCCTGAGCTTCTGTTGTTTAATGCTAGCACTCTACTACTTGAGCCACAGCACCATCTAAGTGCACTTCTTTTTTTTCTTTTTTTCTTTTTTTTTTGTTGGTCCTGGGGCATGAATTCTGGGCCCGGGGCACTGTCCCTCAGATCTTCAGCTCAAGGTGAGTGCTCTACCACTTGAGCTACAGCGCCACTTCCAGTTTTCTGGTGGTTAATTGGAGATAAGAGTCTCATGGATTTTCCTGCCCTGGCTGGCTTTGAACTGCAATCCTCAGATCTCAGCCTCCTGAGTAGCTAGGCTTACAGGCATGAGCCACCAGTACCTGCCCTAAGTGCACTTCTTGAAATTGATCCGGATGTTCCTTTCTGAAAGGAGATTTGAGCAGTGTCCCTTTGTAACTGTTACAGATTGACTAACACAGATGCCTAAAGATGTTTACATATACTTTGGGTTTTTTAACATGGCATGTCTAGACTGGAATATTGTATAGACTCTTTATGAGCTCTTCCAACAAGTGTTAGAGATTACTAGGAAGAAGTAAGGGTTCAACAAGAAAATATCACAGTGACCCATCTCACTTGTTGCTGTTGTTGTTGTTGTTTTGTATATGTTTGTGTGTGTGTTTTAGGGCCTGAACACTGTCCCTGAACTTTTTTCTCAAGGTTAGCACTCAACCATTTGAGCCACACCTCCATTTCTGTCATTTTTAGTTTAATTGGAGGTAAGAGTCTATTGAACTTTCCTGACCAGGCTGGCTTCTAACTGCTGTCCTCATATCTCAGACTCTTGAGTAGTTAGGATTACAGGTGTGAACCACTGGCTTCTGGCTCACTTCTTGTTTTGAGCATTACCAGTTTAGCATACCAGGTACTATATGGATGATATAGTATAAATGGATTCCGTAAGACTGATCAAAATTATTATCATCATCAAAAAAATAAAATACCTAGGAATCAACTTAACCAAAGAAGTAAAAGATCTCTACAATGAAAACTTCAAAAATCAGAGAAAGGAAATTAAAGCAGACCTCAGGAAGTAGAATAACCTTCCATGTTCCTGGATTGGGGGATTGACATTGTGAAAATGCCAATATTGCCAAAGGCTATATACAAAGTCAATGTGATACTGATCAATATCCCAACTTCTTTCTTCAATGAAATAGAAGCAATCCAAAAATTCAAAAGACCCCAAATAGCAAAAACAATTCTTAGCAGGAAGAACAATGCTGGAGGAATGTCATTACTGAACTTCAAACTCTATTACAAAGCCATAGTAATCAAAACAGCATGGTACTGGCACAAGAACAGGCCTGATAAGCAATGGAACAGATTCAAAGACTCAGAAATTCACGCACAGACCTAAGGCCACCAAATCTTTGATAAGAGATCAAAAAATAGGATGAAAGAAAGATAGCCTCTTCAATAAAGGCTAACTAATCTTTGATAAGAGAGCCAAAAAAAATAGGATGGAAGACAGCCTCTTCAATAAATGGCGCTGGCAGAATTGGCTACACAGGTGTAGAAAACTAAAGTTAGATCCCTATATATCACCCTGCACAAAAATCAACTCCAAATGGGTCAAAGACCTTGAGGTAAAAACAGATAACTTGAAAATATTACAAGAAAAGATAGGCAAAACACTAGGGCTCCTTGGCACAGGTTGAAACTTTCTTAATAAAGATCCAGAAACACAACAAAGCAAAGAAAGGCTGGATAAATGGGATAGCATTAAACTATAGAGCTTCTGCAAGTCCATGGATTAGGAGAAGATCTTCACTCATCATACAATACACAAGGATCTCATATCCAAAATATACCAACAGCTCAAGAAATTAAATTCCCCCAAAACAACCCCCCAAAGAAATAACCACTCCATTAAAAGGTGGGCTAAAGCCAGGTGCCCGTGGCTCATCCTAGCTACTCTGAAGATCACAGTTCAAAGCCAGCCCAGGCAGGAAAGTCCGTGAGACTCTTCTCTCCAAGAAATCATCAGAAAACCAGAAGTGGTGCTGTAGCTCAAGTGGTAGAGCACTCACCTTGAGCTGAAGAGCTAAGGGACAGCACCCAAGCCCAGAGTTCAAGCCCCACAACCAACAACCAAAAAGAAAAAGTGAGCGAAAGACATAAAGAGAGACCTCTCTGCAGAGGAAATAAGAATGGCCAATAGACACATGAAGAAATGCTCAACTTCTCTGGCTATAAAAGAATTGCAAATCAAAAAAGCTTGAGATTCCATCTCACCCCAGTTAGAATGGCCATAATCAAGAAATCTAATAACAACAGATGCTGGAGGGGATGTGGCCAAAAAGGAACCCTACTGCATTGTTGGTGGGAGTGCAAACTTGTTCAACCACTCTGGAAAGCAGCGTGAAGGTTCCTCAAAAAACTACACATAGAGCTCCCCTATGACCCAGAAATCCTACTTCTGGGAATCTACCCAAATGTCCACACTAAACCCACCAGTACGACGATGTTCATCGCAGCATTATTTAGCATAGCCAAGATATGGAACCAACCCAAATGCCCCTCAGTAGATGAATGGATCAAGAAAATGTGGTACATACACAATGAAAATCTATGCTTCCAACAGAAAGAATAACATTGTTCCGTTCATAAGGAAATGGAAAGACTTGGAAAACTTACATTAAGTGAAGTAAGCCAGACCCAGGGACCCAGGTCACATGATCTCACTCATCTGTAAGAACTGGAATATGTAGAAGATACTCTTAACAGGGGATCTCAAGATCCCAAACCCTTAGTGCAAAGGACTATGTATAATGAAGTATATTAACATGAACTCCAACTTTTGGAAAAAAGAGACTCTCATTAGACCCTCTATAGAGTTGCTTCTTTTTCTCTATTGTTGTTTTTCCCATGGTTTCCATCATCTGCAATAATTAGTATACATCTAGGATAATTTTATTAGATGAGCAGAAAAGCTCAAAAGCTGTGTACATATGACCATATAAGATGATCTTAAGCAAAATGAACCCCAAGATTTGAACACAAGTGGTTCTTCTTTGTTATTGTTTTTAATGTACTATGAGATGGTTTTGTTTCCTTTGTATGTTCTTCTTCCTATGGGATATCTCCTATTGTCATTGTATTTGATATTGGTACCCTGCATCTTGTATATACATTTGTCCAATTTGGGGAGGGGAAGGGGAATAACATAACACTGAAACAAGGACACAGGTTGACCCATTGCAACAATAATACCCACAAGACACTATATTGGAAATGAACTTTACAACTTTGGGGGGTAGTGAGGGAGGTAGGGGAGGGAAGGGATAGTGGGAGAACAACAAAGGAGGGAGTAACAATTCTCAACAAGAAATGTACTCATTATCTAACTCATGTAACTGTAACCCCTCTGTACAACATCTTTACAATAAAACAAAATTTAAAACTTTATTATCATCAAGGTGAAAACATGGAAGCTGGAAAACAAGTTGGACAAATTCCGATATACTTAAGTATTCATATCCATGAATATCAGTTAATAAGACCTACATTAGCAGCTAATGTTTTGTGTTCAAAAATACAAAATGGAGATTATTAAGAAAATGGTGGATTACTGGTAGCTACCATTCCTGTGTCTCCATGGACCAATTATAGGTATGAGTCTTGGAAGAAAGGACAACTTTGCAAAGTGCAAACAAACTGTGGAAGTCAAAATTACTGAACCTTTTTTGGGGGGTTGGTTGTGGGATTTGAAAAAAAATCACTGAATCTTAAGCCTCTAGAAAAGGAAGAAAGGATTCCAAGTCTATAAATACACTACCATCTACTCACTTGAAAGTTTAGACAGTGGGGGAAAAGAACGTGGGATAAGGACAGCCACTTGGTAAAGCAAATGACAATTCTGATATTTTTAAAAGAAGTGTGTTTTAGTCAGTGTTTGGTTCTGAATGTTTGGACATTTTATTGGCCTGAATTGATTCCTTGTATATATCATTGATGTGTCTTTGTACTCTTCCTCCTTTTCATTTTAGTTCTGTGTTTCCTTTCTTTCCTTTTCTCTGCCATCATTGCATGGGAGCCATGATACCTGACTTTCATCAGGCAATCCAAAACCATATTTTCTCTTTGCCTTTCCTCACTAATAACACTGTTCTCTTGCTCCCATTTTGCCTCTATTTCTATCTCCCCATACTTTACCCTCCACATAGTAAAGGCTATAATAGCACAAATACATAGCCAACATTGTACGAAACAGGACAAGTGGTAACATTTCCTCTAAAATCAGAAATGAGACCTCTGCCACCATCTTCTGTATTCAACATAAGTACTGAGATTCCTGACTAGAGCAATAAAGTAAAGAAAAGAAATAAAATGGGTTCAAATAAAATGAATTCAAATGACAAAAAAAAGGAAGAAAGGATAAACCTCACTCAGACATACTAAAAGCTTTGCAGTAATGGAAGCAGTTCTCTGCTTGAGCAACCTAGTGCCAGCATTCCACCTTTTATTGTCTTTATTCTCTCTCTTTCTCTCTGGCTCTGGCTCTTTGGATCTCTGGATCTCTGACTCTCCCTCTCTCCCTCTCTCTCTGTCTCTCTCTGTCAGTCACAGGGCTTAAACTCAGGGCTTTAGCTTTTCTGCTCAATGTTAAGGCTCAACCACTTTTAGCCACAACACCACTTCCAGTTTTCTAGTGGCTAATTGAAGATAAGAGTCTCATGGACTTTCCTGCCTGGGCTGGCTTCAAACTGCAATCCTCAGATCTCAGCCTCCTGAGTAGCTGGGATTACAGGCATGAGCCACCAGTGCCTGGCAATTTTCTCTTCTTTTCTCTCCCTTTCCCTTCTCACAAGAGCCATCCACACAAGACACATAGAGTACAACTGTGCAGAGATCAGACAACCCTACCTGGAGAAGAGATCAGCAAATTCCAGCCAGGAATTAATCAACATCTGTGTCCCTCACTCCGAAAGTAAGACAAGCATGGCAAGAGAATCTATAGGTGCTGCAGCACTCAGCCAAACCCAGAGGGAGGACCTGAATGCACTGCTCCCTTAAGAAAAAACAGCTAAGTGGGTAAAAGGTAAATAAAAGGATCCATGCACCTTGTTCTCAGTGGGTAAGTGAAATTGACAGTGGAAGTAGAGACTCCATCCATCTTCCTTTAACACAAAAGGTATCGCACAGGAAACAGTTGCTGTCAAAGTCTTCTATAAATCTACATCATCCCTATAGTGTACCCACCCCTAACCTGATGTTTGTAAGTGCATTAGTTCACAAGGGAAAGTAAGTGGTGAAGTAAAGTTCCACACAAGTGGCTGACTGAAATAACATGGCAGTATCTATCTTTTTCCCCCAATTCAAAGGAGTAAAGGAGAGAAACAGCACCAGGAACTTTTCCATATTTTACTTTATCCATGAGGCATAGCCAGTGCATCCACAGCATCTCCTGAGCATGACAAAATGTGGATTCAAAACTGGCATGTCTGAGACAAGCAGAAAAGGTCAGAGAAGTTGATATTAGGCAAAATGAACCCCGAGATAAGGACTCAAGTGGCTTCTCTTTTTTGCGATTGTTTCTAACATATTTACAAGGTAAATTTTTTTGTTGCTTTGTATGTCCCTCCCCCACGGTATAACCCCTGCTTTCACTCTATTTAATGTTGGTATAATTTGTGGAGGGGAAGGGAAAAAACAAATTGTTTAAATAAGGATACAGGTGGACCCATGGCAACAATGAGATGGACAAGAAGCTATGTTGAAAAACGAACTTTACAACTTTGGGGGGACGGCGGGGGGGGGGGGAGGGGGAAGTGTAGTCATGGAAGTGGGAGGGCAGGGATGGTAAGGGAAAAACAAAGGAGGAGGCATCAATGCTTGATAAGAAATGTACTCATTACCTTGCTCATGTAACTGTAACCCCTTTATACTGTATTTTCACAATAAAAAAAACTTATTAATTAAAAAAAAAGGTGGCAGTGTGAGCCAGGTGCCATTGACTCATGCCTGTAATCTTAGCTACTCAGGAGGCTGAGATGTGAACATTGTGGTTTGAAGCCAGCCCAGTCAAGAAAGCCCAAGAGACTCTTAACTCCAATTAACTACCAAAAAGTCAGAAGGGGAGCTATGGCTCAAGACAAACCCACATACCAATGGTAAGAAACCGTTTATCAACTCAGCTAATTGTCAGTCCTATAAAAATAGAGAATACTCCAATAGAAAGACTTCAAGTGACTAAAACCACAAATTGTCTTCAAATTAGTGAGTCTAAACATAGAAAGACAAGAAATATGGCGTATTTATAAGGTACCATGTGATTTTTTTTGTTGCTTTGTATGTCCCTCCCCCATGGTATAACCCCTTTTCTTTTTTTTTAATTTTTATTTTTTATTGTGAACATACTGTACAGAGGGGTTACAATTACATGGGCAAGATAATGAGTACATTTCTTATCAAGCATT
>NW_012267350.1:1569831-1586887 GCF_000151885.1 Dipodomys ordii
CAGAGGGGTTACAATTACATGGGCAAGATAATGAGTACATTTCTTATCAAGCATTGCAGCCTCCTCCTTTGTTTACCCTTCACATCCCTTCCCATCCTCCCAACCCCTTTTCATTGTATTTGATGTTGGTATAATTTGAGGAGGGGACGGGAAAAAAACAAAATGTTTAAATAGAAATACAGATTGACCCATTGCAACAATGAGATGTACAAGATGTTATGTTGAAAAACGAACTTTACAATTTAGGCAGGGGTGGGGAGAGGTGTAGTTGAGGAGGTGGGACAGGGATGGTAGGGGAAAAACAAAGGAGGAAGCAACAATGCTTGATAAGAAATGTACTCATTACCTTGCTCATGTAACTGTAAGCCCTCTGTACAGTATTTTCACAATAAAAAACTTATTTACAAAAAAAAGAAATATAAGAAATAGGAGAGAGTAAGGAAACATAACCCCTCTAAAAAGCAGCAATTACACAACAAAGTAAAACAATGGCATTGAAGTAAAAGAAATCTCATATACTGAGTTCAAAGACATGATAAGAATGTCCAATGAAACAAAGAAGGATGTTTGTAAACAACTCAGTGAAATCAAAGAGAACACAAGCAAACAACTAATTAAATCCAAAGAGGATTCGAATAAAAAACTAAATAAATACCAGGTAAATACAAATAAACAGCTACAAGATCTCAATGAGAATACAGATAAAAGAGATCAAAGAAAGCACATATAAACAAATAACTAAAGTCAGTGCAAGACCAAGAAAAATATCTGGTACAGGTATAGAACCTTTGAAAAAAATCAAACTGAAGGCCTAGAGATGAAAAATAAAATCAAAAGCCTCTCAAGCACAGTAGATGAAACAGAAACCAGAATTTCAGAGCCCAAAGATAGAGTAGACACAGTAGAAAAATCAGACAGGAAGAAGGTTAAAGAAATATAAAAAAATTTGCAAGAACTTCATGAGTCTATTAAAATACCAAACATCAATTTTGGGTACTAATGAAGGGATAGGAAGCATAGTCAAACCATATTCAAAAAAGTAGCTATCAAAGACTCCCATTAAAAATGGAGTAAAAGGTAGTATTTCTCACCAATCCAGAATGGAAGGCTTCAAATAAAAAGTTACAAAATTTGAAGTTAGTTGTTTTTATATATGTGAAACTATAGACTGAAATGCCTACCTGCTATATTTGTCATGTTATGAAATTAAAGTGCTAAAGAAGTGAAGAATTGTGATAATAATATGCAAAACAGTATAATATTTTAGAAGAAAGCAATTCAGGAAAAGATTAAAACTCTGAGAAACACTCAAATTTAATCCAGAGTTTAAAAAGGAAGTGGTCTATATTATAATCAGAAGTGGGCCAGCACCAAAAGTAATTGTAGGGCTACATTTTTGCTATATCCCTTTTAAATATATTCTTGATGCAACATTCCTTGCATTTTTTCCTTTAAAAGATTTTATTTAAGGGGTAAGGTGAAGGATGGGGTGAAATTATCCAAAAAGAATTGCACTCATTACTGAACTTATGAAATAGTGACTCATCTGTACAACACCTTAATAATAACAATACAATTATACCTTTAAAAGTTTTTTTTTATTTAAAGCAGTGGTACATGTTATAATGTAAACCATTTTGGAAGTAAGGAAAAGCACTGTTCATCATTTTCAGGATTTTCAATGGTCACAATCTTATCTATCAGCAACTAAAATACTCAACAAGGGATTTGTTAAATAAATGGTGGCCTCATACGCAATGTTTAAGGACATGAGAAAGTGCTAAAATTAACAGTTAAAGATATGTGACTTTGTTGTGAGGTATGAACATGGGGTGGGGGTGGGGAGGCACCACACTCTGCCTCCAAGGTATCTCCCAAATTCACTAATCTGATTTTCCTTTAATCTAATAGTCTGGCCAACCTAAAGTACAATCTCATATCCTCAGATGGAAGTTCTACCAGTACTAGAGTTACCAGCCATTCAGATTTTCCTAGAAGTGAAAACCTGCCTGTAATGTAATGCAAGGCCCATCAGGAGTCAAGATTCCTGGGAAAATTGATAACTGCTACATTTTGAATGTGTCTCCCAAAACTCGAGGTGTTGGTAATGTAATCTAAAAATACATATTAGTGATATTTGGAGATAGAGTATTTGGAAGGTAATAGGGATTAGATCAGGTCAGGAGGGTAGGGACCTCCATGATGGTATTAGTAACTTTGTAAGAAGAAAAGGAGTAGCCCAGCACAGGTGACTCTCGCCTGTAATCCTGGCTGTTCAAGAGGCTGAGATCTGAGGACTGTGGTTTGAAGCCAGCCTGGGCAGGAAAGTGTGTGAGACTCTTATCTCCAATTAACCACCAAAAAAAAAGCCACAATGGAACTGTGGCTCAAGCGATAAGGTGCTATCCTTGAGCAAAAACACTTAGGGACAATACTGAAACCCTGAGTCCAAGTCCAGGATCACAAGAGAGAAAAGAAAAAGCAGGAGGAGGAGGAGAAGGGGAAGGAAAAGGAGGAAGAAGAAGAGTAACTGGAGCTAATACATTTGCTCTGACTTATCAAATGATGGCCTCTGGCATGTCAAGACATAGTAAGAAGGTCCTTACTAGGTACCAAGCAAATGCCAGCACCATGATCTTGGACCTCTCAGCCTCCATAACCATGAGCTAAATAAACCTCTATTTTTATAAATTAGGTGGTCTCATAGTTTTTGCTATAGCAGCAAATAGCAGACTAAGACAGTCAACACAATCAGTGCCCTTCACAAACGATTCAAATTCTTCCTCAATCTTTTCTGCAGAAACTTGCTGCAGTGTTAATGACAAGCAACTTCCCTGATTCTTCCCTGGATCCCCTGATGTTGAGCTTACCCATCAGGCCTAAAAATGAGGCCTTGAAGTCATAGTAAGTACCAATGAATATGTTGCTACATGTATTAAGCTTCAGCATTACTTCTAGCACTTTCCCTAGGGCTTTGTGCTTGGTCCAGTGCCCTGTTTCCTGCATTTCAGAGCTATTTTTCCATGCATGAATAACACTATGCTTTTAAAAGTAACAGACAAAACTGAAACTAGCTAACTCTCAGATCCAAAAGTTGAAGCAAATAGCCTCAACCAAGAAGCAACTAAACACAAGGGGGGCAGCTTGGTAACAAGATTTCAAGATAAGGCTTGTTTTAAATGGTAATAGAGTCTGGAGTAGTCAATATGGGGGGGGGGGACTGAGAATTTAGTTTGCTGGGAGTTTGTATGCAGCAGGAGAATGCGTATAGCTGCCAAAAAAGGAACCACAACCTTTAAACAGATCTATAAAAATATAGCATTTCAATAGGAGTGAAATCCAGATCACGTTTACCCCTTAAAGAGAAGGGCTGATGAGCTCTATCAGTAACTCTCAATGTACATCATAATCACCCCCGAAAACTCATTAAAGCCCAGATTGCTGAGCTCTACTGCAGAGTTTAGAATTCAAGAGATCAGGTGAGGCCAAGAATTTACATTTCTAACAAGTTAAAGATAAAGACTGTCCTGGCACTATGTTGCAAATGAACTGTACAACCTTGGGGAGGAGGGAGGCCTGGAGGGGAAAAACTTGGAGGGAATGAAGGAGGGGGGGAGTCACACTGTTCAAAAAGAAATGTACTCATTTCCTGACTTATATAACTCCTCTGTGATAAAATTTTTTAATAAATAAATGTTTGATAAAGGTTTCAAAAAAAAAAGCTTCTCCTGAGATTAGTGTTGGAAAACCACTGCTTTATAATGGGTAAAGGGACACAAAATAATAACAAATGCTCTAGAACTCTTGACATGATGAAATAACATGATGAAAGAACTCTACCTCTTTAGCTTGAATAAGTGGGATAATGTACTACCCATATTTGAAGGCTTAGGTAACAGAACAAATGGGCTTGCCAGTTGGAGATGCACTGTATTGCATTTATAAAGGGCTTTGTTGAATGGCAACTCCTTTGCACAACTGTTTAAAGATAGTAATTTTTAAAAAAACAATAATTGAAAATTACAAAGAAGAAAATTTAAGCTTAAAGTAAGGATATACTTTCTTTTAGAACTAATCAAAACTAGATTAAATTGCTTTTTTTTAAAATCTGGTTTTAGCCAGGTGCCCGCGGTTCATGCCTGTAATCCTAGCTACTCAGGAGGTTGAGATCTGAGGATCATGGTTCAAAGCCAGCCTGGGCAGGAAAGTCCGTGAGACTCTTACCTCCAATAAACCACCAGAAAACTGGAAGTGGCACTGTGGCAGTAGAGTGCTTGCCTTGAACTGAAGAGGGCAGGGACAGCACCCAAATCCAGAGTTTAAGCCCTACATCTGACAAAATAAAATAAAATAATAAATAATCTGGTTTTAGACTTGTATGTATTATGTGATTGCTTCTCATATATGTGTGTATGTATAAAGGGATACATATACAAATACATATATGAGGACAGATGCAAATGTAGTGGATCTCTTTTGCTCTTTGAGGGTCATCTATTGGTCTTCTGTAGCTTTTATGTTAAGCTATCTATGTTTGCCTTTGACATGAAGATGGCCCCCTGTAGGAAGGTGTTGGTTAATCATATAATACATATGTGTATACACATGCATATGTATGTGCACATGCATACACATACACATGTGTGGGTATGCATGTACATATGTCTGCATGTGCATGTGTATGCATATATGTGACTGTATGTATGTGTGTATATGTCTTTAATATCCAGAACCATAATATTCACTAGAAGTTCAGAGTCATGATCTTTTAGTGATAGTAATAAGACAGATTTTTTGTATCACCTCATTTTAATACGATGCATAAGGGTGATTTCTGTAATAAAGTATTAACAGTTATCAAATGAAATGGGCTACTTTGTAGTAGGTAAGTAGTTCTGTGACCCTGAAGTAATTAAGCAGAAGCCAATGGGATGGCTAAGCAAATGCTTAGAGAAGTGTGTCTCAAACCCTAGGGTGCATCAAATTCCCTGGAGTGCTGACTCCAATCCTGAAGTTTCTAATTCACCAGGCCTAGCATAAAGTCCAGGGATTTGCATTTCTAACAAGTTCTCAGTGATGCTTATGCTGCTGGTCCAGGGTGTCACCATTTGAGTGGCTCTAGTATGGTACACATCCATCTCAAATGGCTCTCAGGGACTGGGAAGGTGGCTCAGTGGTAGAGTGCTTGCCTTGCATGCCAGAGGCCCTGGGTTTGATTCCTCAGCACCACATAAGCAAAAAGAAAAAAGCGGGAAGTGGCGCTGTGGCTCAAGTGGTAGAGCGCTAGCTTTGAGCTGAAGAGCTGAGGGACAGTGCCCAGGCCCAGAGTTTAGGCCTCACGACTGGACCCAAAAATAAAAAAAAAGTTCTCAGTCCTCATGTCAATCTCTCTGCTTGGATGTAAACTGAACCTACTGACTTGCCTCTAGCCAATAAGAGGCCCCCAAAATGATGAGATGTCTTTACTGGGATTAGGCTAGAAAAGACTAGGAGATTTCTGACTCCAGAAAAAAATAGAGAAGTACTTTTTTCTCCTTCTCTCCTCTTGCTAAGCACAACTGAAAATTCTGGACATGACATATAAACACAGTGGAAAGAGACACTGAAAAGTGAAAAGAAGAAGACAGATGGGCTAGAGACCTTGAGATCCAAGAAATATGATATGATTGCGTTGGAGTAGACAGATAGCTAGACAAGTGGGAAAGAGGATGCCCCCCACACACACACTCCCACACATCTGAAACATTTCAAATATAACAAGCACCCTTGGGTTATGGTTAACCAACACCCTCCTACAGGGGGCCATCTTCATGTCAATGGCAAACATACACAACTTAACATAAAAGCTACCGAAGACCAATAGATGATCCTCAAAGAGCAAATGGGATCCACTACACTTGGCATTTGTCTACATTGATGTCACTGTGCAAGCATACAGCTTCCCACAAGGAGGCAACATGTGCTCATGCTCTGACTCACTTAGGTGAAGGCAGACCCAAAAGTACCATTAGCAGATTTTCCCCTCCCCATTGCCTAACAAAAGACACAGTGAGATCTTGAGATAGTCAAACAACTGGCCTTGCATGTGGAAGTATACCTTCACCTTCATAAAAATCTCTTTCTTTTTGCAGTAAAAAGTTCTCGTTGAACTTCTCTGTTGAACTTACTTTTCCTACCACCAGGATGGTTTTCTTATTTTAGATGCCGTATCTCAAAATTGAGGACTTCACAGTACCACCCACCAACCCCTACCAACTGGTAACAGTTATAACTTGCCTACACTTTCTTTTTGCCTCACATACCCAATACTTGGTACTGGAATAGCTGGCAACCTGGAAATATCAATGGATAGATCATTTTCTTAAAGCCGCCACAAATGTCATTGCTCTCTACCCAAAGGACTACCAAAAAAACAGAAGAAGAAAAAAAAAACTGTGGCTTTTCTCCCACCAGCAAGGGCAAGAGAAGACTCTAAATTTCTATTCGTGCCAGGCTATCATAGAACAGCCCAATGCTTCCTCTACTGAAGCAGTGTCAGAAAAGGCCAAGTGGGGAGCTAAGACTTTTATCCACCCATGCAATAATGCTTGCCCACCCTCCCTTCACTACCAGGGAACTCATGTGGGGAACCTGAACTCCACCTGTCTCCAATGGGTAATGGTGCCCATTCTGTCTTCCTGTTTGTGTTAGAGGAAGCCTAATGAAGAATCAGCTTTTTCTCCACTGCCCAATAATAAGAAGAATTCTTGTTATTCAGCATCTACGATCACATGGTCAGAGAGGCATGGCAGAGAAACATCCCTTCCACTTGGAGGAAAAAGGGAAGTGGGGCATAGACTTGCCTTAGAATCCAGCACTGGGCCCCTTGTAAAACCTAATGCCAGTAGGCCTCCAGAGCCTCCAACTCCATGCTGGTACCCATTGAATGAGCAGCCCCAATTCCAGATCAGCTCTCATAGCTCCAGCTCCAGGCCTCCCTTTGGATCTTCCCCATCACCACCAGGACTGACACCAGCAGCCTCAAGGTTTCAGGTTCAACCCAGGCTAAGGCTTTAGAACACACACACACACACACACACACACACACACACACACACACACACACACACATCTAGTTAGTCCCAACAAGCTTCAGAGCCATTCCAATACTGAGTCAACTGCAGAAGCTTATGGCCAAAAAGGTCAGCACTCACTCAAAAACCCACCTTTCAGGCTGGCTCCTGTATATATAGGCATCAACCCCATTGGCATAAAAACTGACAAAGGAACAAAATGACAAGCCCTGAAACAAATCTGTGCATTTATAGCCAATTGACTTTTGACAAGCCTAGCAAGAACACAAAATGGGAGGAGAGCAACCTTATTACATGAAATTGAGACACTAGATATCTAAGCTGATTTTCCCACTATGAAGTTATTGGAGTTCCTTCTAATACTTTGGGTATTGGCCTTTATGAGCTACATGGTTTTGAAGTATTTATTCCCAATAAGTGAATTGTCTCTATACTCTGCTGTTTGTTTCCTTTGCAGTAAAAAGATTTTTTGTTTTAAATGCAGCAGTGATACTCACTAGACACTATGTTGAAAATAAACTAAACAACTTTTGGGAGAGAAGGGTCAGGAGGGAAAAACTTGGAGTAAATGAGGGAAGAGGTGACACTGTTCAAAAAGAAATGTACTCATTACCTGATTTATGTAACTGTAACCATCTGTACATCACCTTTACAATAAATGTTTTTTCATTTACCACTTTTTTTAATTGTGAAAAAAACCATACAGAGGAGTTACAATTACATGGGCAAGGTAATGAGTACATTTCTTATCAAGCATTGTTGCTTCCTCCTTTGTTTCCCCTTACCTATCTCCCCCCATCCTCCTCCTCCCCCCACCCTGTGCCAAAGTTGTAAAGTTCGATTTTTACATAACGTCTTGTACATCTCATTGCTGCAGTGGGTCCACCTGTATCCCTATTTAAACCATTTGTTTTTTCCCTTCCCCTCCACAAAGTATACCGACATCAAATATAATAAAAACAGGGATTACACTGTCATTCTTTCTGATGGAGACATAGAATTCCATTGTGTATATATACCACATTTTCTTGATCCATTCATCTACTGAGCAGCATCTGGGTTGGTTCCATATCTTACCTATGGTAAATAATGTTGCAATAAACATAGTTGTGCTGGTAGTTTTAGTATAGCCTTGTTTGTGATCATTTGGGTAAATGCCCAAAAGTGGGATTGCTGAGCCATAGGGAAGCTCTATGTGGAGTCTTTTGAGGAACCTCCATACTGCTTTCCAAAGTGGTTGAACAAGTTTACACTCCCACCAACAATGCTGTAGGGTTCCCTTCTGTCCACATCTCCTCCAGCATCTGTTGTTATTAGAATTCTTGATTATAGCCCTTCTAACTAGAGTGAGGTAGTATCTCAGTGTTGTTTTGATTTATATTTCTTTTATGGCTAAGGAGGTTGAGCATTTCTTCATGTGTCTATTGTCCATCCTTCTTTCTTCTTCAGAGAAGTTTCTCTTTAAGTCTTTAGCCCACTTATTTATCGGACAGTTGTTTCTTTGAGGATTTGTTGTTGGGAGATTTAATTTTTGGGGGGGGGTCCAGTCGTGGGGCCTGAACTCTGGGCCTGGGCGCTGTCCCTCAGCTTTTCAGCTCAAGGCTAGCGCTCTACCACTTGAGCCATAGCGCCACTTCCAGCTTTTTTTCTTTTTGCTTATGTGGTGCTGAGGAATCGAACCCAAGGTCTCAGGCATGCAAGGCAAGCGCAGTACCACTGAGCCACCTTCCCAGCCCCTGAGGGATTTAATTTTTTGAGTTCTAAGTATATTTTAGATATGAGACCCTTGTCCATTATATGGCTAGTGAAGATCTTCTCCCAATCCGTGGGCTTTCTATTGATCTTGCTAGCTATGTCCTTTGTCATGCAGAAGCTCTGCAATTTCATGCAATCCCATTTGTCCAACCTTTCTTTGATTTGTTGTGTTTCTGGGTCTCTATTAAGAAAATTTCGGCCTGTGCCAAGGAGACCTACGGTTTCTCCTATTCCATCCTGTAATGTTTTCAGAGTGTCTGCTTTGACTCCGAGGTCTTTGATCCATTTGGAGTTAATTCCAATAAAATTTTTTAAGACTTTTTAGTTCAATGCCAAACCATTGTTTCTGTTTATCTATGTTTTTTTTGTTACCTATGCTTTTGGGAATCATATACAAAAAATCATTGCCTTAGACCAATACTGTGCAACATTTCTTGTGTTTCCTTCTAATGGTTTTACAGTGTCATGTGTTAACATTTAAGGCTTTAGTCCTTTTTGAGTGGAATCTTACCTATGGTGTGAGAATCTAATTTCATTCTTCTGCTCATGGATATCCATAGATAAGGATAACTGACAATCCAGAATTTAACAAATTCATAATTTTTTGCTCTGTAAAAGACTCTGGTAAGCAGATAAAAGACATTTATATATAGCCTGGCAGAAAGTATTTATAAATCATATGCTAGCTTTTGCATTACTGTAACAAATGCCTGAGAAAATTCAATTAATAAAGAGAAAAGGTCTAACCTGGTTCACAATTTTGTAGATTTCAGTTCCTGGTCAGTTGGCCTAATGCAGATTGTGGTAAAGCGTTACATCATGGCAAGAAGCATGTAGTAGAAGAAAACCTCATAGAGGGACTGGGAGAGTATGAGTCCCATGGCCTCACAATCCTCTTCAAGGGAGTGTCCCTAATGACCTGAAAACTTCCCACTAGGCTTCACCTCTTAAAGTTTCTACCATATTCCAACAGTGCCATAGGTTGGATGCCAGACCCTTAACACAGGAGCCTTTAGACAACATTCCAGACAACAAACCATAACAGCACATATGCCACAAAGGCCTAGGATCTCAAAAGGATAAATGAATGATATATAGATAATAGGTAGATGAATAGATAATACACCAAAAGATAGATGATACATGACAGAGATAGGTGATAGATAGCACATAGACAATAGATGATAGATAATAGGTGATTCGACGGCAGACAGAGATAAATGGTAGGTAATAAATAGATAAATAGATTCACTATAATGCATAGATAATAGATGATAGATAGTAAACAGGGAGACAAATGATAGATTGATAGATAGATAAATAGATAGATATTCAATAATTTTAAAAACAACCCAATCCAGATATTTCTCCACCCAGTCTTCCTGGACGCTCTCATATTCTCAATCTGGCCAGCTGCTGGCAAATGACTCTCAACCTCTGCAGGAAGTCAGGCACTCTCACTGCCTTTCCTGATTTGGTCCTCACAAACTTTTCCCAAATCAGCACTCCCATCTAGTCCATGCTGTGAGCCTTAGTTGGTATTGAGAGGCCTGAAACTGGGGGACAGTTAAAGCCTCCCAAATCAAGCCTACAGCTGAGACCTGAAGAAGAGTGGTTTAAAAAAAATAGAGCTTTTTTTTAAAAATACATTTTTATTGTGAAAATACTGTACAGAGGGTTACAGTTATATAAGCAAGGTAATGAGTACATTTCCTAGCAAGCACTGTTACCTCCTCTGTTTTTCCCCTACCCTCCCTTTCCTCCACACGTCCTCAACTATGCTCCCAGCCCTCTACCCCTCCCCCCTCCCTCCCCGCCTAAATTGTAAAAATAGGGCTTTTAGGCTTGAGGTTTTCAAAAGGACAGACACTGCTGGATATGGGCAGGGGCTCTTTCTGTTGCCCTCATCAAGTCATAGAGGCCACTAAATTTTTCCCCTTCTCTTTTTCTCAGAGCAAATGGACTAACATGGAGTTTTTGACTACCTAAGCTGCAGAAAAAAGCCTTGACCTTTCCAATCAGTGTTAAATGTGCCACTTAATGGCCAGCACACTAATCTCTAGTTATATTGAAGCATAAAAGTGGGGGAGGTATGGTTGGTTAAGTGACAGGGCAGATTATCCAGCCTGGGGGGGAAGAGAGAGAGAGAGAGAGAGAGAGAGAGAGAGAGGGAGAGAGAGGGAGAGAGTTCCAAAGGGGCAAATATTCACAGAATGAAAACAGAAGAGGGCAGAGGCCTTCAGGATTCTTTGAAACTCCCAGGTGGAACCTAGGTCAGACACACATCCTGCATAAACCTTTCCTGTGCAGCTGGGATATCCTGTGTTTGTTGAAAGAACCACTCTGGGAAGCTGTGGCCATTGTCCTTCCCGAAATCTGCCATTGAGCCCCTCCCCAGGCTGTGGCAGCCACCCCAGGCAAAGGAAGAGGGACTCTGGGAAGGTCTTTATCAGCATCCTCCATGGACTTCCTTACCTCCCGTCCAGCCTCATTAGCCCTAAGGTCCTCAGCATCCTCAGATAGAAACCTGGGAGGGTGGGATGGGCTCAGAGGCCTGAAACCAACTGCCTCTGACAGATTCCTCTCCTGCCAAACCCTGCCCCTTGTGTAGCCCTGAGTGAGCGGCTGGAGGCCGCAGCTGGAGGCCATAGCCACAGCACAGAGCCCAGGATGGACCCACAGCTGGGGCCTGAGGCGGCTGCTCTCCATCCAGGTTGGCAAGTTCTGCTGCTGTTGGTGGTGTCAGTCGTGAGCTGTTTTTCCTCGCCAGCATCTCCCCCTCCTTCTCTGGTATCCCGAGTCAGAACCAGCTACAATTTGGGAAGGACTTTCCTCGGTCTTGATAAATGCAATGCCTGCATCGGGACATCTATTTGCAAGAAGTTCTTTAAAGAAGAAATAAGGTCAGAATCTCCATCAAACAATGCTAAGGGGCAAAATTCTGTACCTTTCATGTGAAGATGTCCAGGAATTTGTTGAAAATGCAATGGAATGTAATTGCTTGGGTGGGAGAGAAAACAAAACCAGTTAATGACAGTGATGGTTTGACATTGCAATGGGTAGTTGTACAAGGGCTGATTCCAACTTCTAACCCTAAATGCTAAATTCAAAGTTCCATCTGAAATGAAAACTTGAAAGTTTTCTTTTTTTATGAATAGAGTAGTCTGGGGCTGTTTTTCAAGTTTACTCTTCATGGTGAGGTGGGGGAGAGGTTAAAATTTCTAGAAATCTTACTGTTTAACAAACCTCTGTAGTCATCCTTGGTGCTAGTAATTTGTACCTCTTGCTTTAGCAAGAGGAAAGGATTTGCCCAAGGGCAAGTGGCAGGTCTGGGATACAAACTAGGACAGTTTGTGTGTGTGAGTGTGTGTGTGTGTGTGTGTGTGTGTGTGTGTGTGTGTGTGTGTGTGTGTGCCAGTCCTGGGGCTTGAACCCAGAGCCTGGACACTGTCCCTTAGCTCTTTTGCTCAAGGTTAATGCTTTACCACTTGAGCCACCGCTCCACTTCTGACCTTTTTTTTTTTTTAGTAAATAATTGGAGATAAGAGTCTCAGTTTTTCTTGCAAACCTAGAACAGTTTTATCCAAACTCCAAAGTCTCAGAACAAGTTTTCTGCTGTGTGATGTTGATCAGAGGGAAATCAGAGGTTAGTAGATTGCAATACAAATGGCTGTCACCCAAGGATGCCACCACACTCTGCAAAACCTTCTCAACATACAGTCACTGAGCTTTTACCAAAGCCAGACCAAGAATATGCTGTGATGATGCTCACTATAATTGTGGTCACTGACCTGTAGTGCATCAGAAGGAGGAAGCCATGTTGCAAATAAAGAGAAAAGGTTTGGTCTGATGCAGGTCAGGGCAAAGGACCTCCAGGATCCCCAGGGAGGGGGCATTAATTCCAAATGGGTCAGGAAAGGATTTTTCTTCAGGGGAGGAATTCTGAGCAAGACCGTAAAAGAGAAACAATTTCATGAGAGGGGTTAGAGATCAGGCAGAAGTGGCTTAAGCAAAGGTACAAAAGTATGGAAAGACATGATAAGAGGTTGGTATACAGAGCACTGGATAGCTATAGAGGTGTGACCAAGGACCTTGAAAGCCATGCCAAGGAATTGAGACACTAACCTGTGGGCCAATGGTTTCTAGCTTTTTCGGTACCAAAGCTCCTTTTTCTTACAACCTGTCATTATTTGAAAATATCTTTCCTTACCTTTAAGTAGTTGTACAAAGGAGTTACCCTCTAACAAAGCAGTTTATGAATACAATTCATCTTGATTAATGTCATCCCTTTCAACATTCTCATCTGTCCCTCCCCTACCCACTGATTCCTCACTCTTCTTAATTTTGTAAGATAGACATTAAATTTTTATTGCATTCTACCCCCTCCTCTTCTCCTCTTCATATACAATCCTTTCTTCCATCCTTCCCTAACAACCTACCTCATGCTTGAAAGTTCCATGATCAAGCTAAAAACATCAACAATGATTTTATAACCAATCTTTATTAACCACGCATCTATGATTAACTAAACTAAATTAACTCAGCAGAAAAAATAGAAAATATAAATTGAAAAATGCTAATTTTTTAGAGAATATGTTATGCAGGTAATAAGAATTTTTTTCCCTCCTAAACCCTTTGTAAGGCACTTTTTGCAAGGTGCTGGTGGCTCACATCTGTAATCTTAGCTACTCAAGAGGCTGAGATCTGAGGATCACAGTTCAAAGCCACCTAGACAAAAATAAATCCGTGAGACTTTGATCTCCAATTATGCACCAAAAAAAGAGTGTTAGCACACATATGTATATATATATATATGTATGTATGTATGTATATGCAGTTTTGAATGAGGAAAAGTGGGAAGAGTCCCCCACTGGAATAGCTTTATGGCACGCAAAGGGTGAAGCTGGGGTAGGGAAAATGAGGCCTGGGTTTCTGGAAGATCTCATAGAAAGCAGTGTGCAGGTGGGACAAGATTGTGGGACTAGTTCTCATTGTCTTAAAGAGGTCATTGAGGATGGAAGTGGAGCAGGAAAGATATGAGTCTGTTCAGCCATAACAGTTTGTTGACTAATTTGATGTAAGAGGAAATAAAGGTGGAGATGTTGAATGTGAACTCCAAGTTTCCTATCTAGGAAATGAGAAGAGAACCAAGCAGGATGGTAACTCCTGCAGGAAGGAAAGCAATGGGAATAAGGCTGTGTTTTAAGCTAGGAGGAGAGAGATAAATTTATTGAACTGAAAAAAAAGTCTGATTTTCCATCCTCCTTCACCAAGTAGCAGCGAAGGAGGGTTTTCTCTTCAGGCAGGTTACTAAACAAATTGAGAAACTAGTTCTCTAGATTTGTGTTCCATAGAATTCAGGATATTACTTCACCTCCCTTGTAATTTATTTCCCATGTGTGCCTGAAAGAGAAATGTGCAGATACATACAGGAAAACATTAGACAGGAAAACACTAGGCAGGAAGGCTCAGGGCTGCAGCTGTCCATGTTGAGTGTTCATCCCCAGCACAAAGAGGGAGAGAGAGGCAGGGAGTAAATCTCACAAGACTTGATTATCATCCTTCTTGATACATTGTAAAATAATTCTTTTTTGTGTGCCAGTCTTGGGGCTTGAACTTGGGGCCTGAGCACTGTCCCTGAGCTGCTTTGCTCAAGGCTAACACTCTATTACTTTGAGTCATGGCTCCACTTCTGGTTTTCTGGTGGTTAATTGGGGATAAGAGCTTCACAGACTTTCCTGCCTGTGCTGGCTTTGAACTGCAATCCTCAGATATCAGTCCTGAATAGCCAGGACTCACTGTGAAAACTCCTCCAAGTAGGATATTTGGGTCAAAAATTTAAAATAGTTTGGATGTATATCCATCTTCAGATGCATACTTCTACCAATAAAATTTACTTCTTGCATACACACAAACTCATCTATTAGAAAGAATGATATTGTATCATTTGTAAAGAAATGGGAAGACCTGGTAAAATTATGCTAAGTGAAGTGAATCAGGCCAAGAGAGACAAAGGATGCATGTTTTCCCTTATGTGTAGAAGCTGGGTTTAGCTTATAAACTTAAGTAAGTAAACACATTGGGTAATATATATAAGTATATACAAATGTATTAACTGAAATATAGTAGATTCAAGGGAGATCTTAAATAGTGTAATTCCTTAGAAAGGCAAAGTGAAAGCCCAACAAAATATACACCAGGAATTGGGTACTTGAAAGGGTGGAGTAGGATCAAGGGGAAAAGGGTATACAAACAATGAGAGGGAGAAGCAGTTACAAATTCAATATACATCCTACAAAATTAAGAAAAGTGGTGGGTAGGGGAGGGATGAGTGAGAATGTTGAAAGGGGTGACAGTCAAATGTATTGTGTTCATAAACTGCTTGTTAAATGACAACTCCTTTGTACAACTACTTAAAGACAATAAAAAAAGGAAATAAAAAATAAAATAATCATATATTAAATTATATCTATTGAATTAATAAATTTAGTAAATTTTAAAGACATTAAATAAAATAATAGTATGTATGTATTTCCTATAGTAACTGTATTAATATTTCATGTTATCTTTATAACTTGTGTGTTAAATATATTAATAGTAATAACTTAAACTGACATTTAATATTAATTTTTTTAGTTTTCATTTCATTTCTAAGTTTTGAGCATTTTTTTCAGGTTTATCAGCCATTTGTTCTTCTTCTTTGCTAAATTGTCTCACTGTGCTTCTTTGTCTCTTTTCTGAGGAGGAGGGCTACTGAAGATGGAATTCCAGAGCCTCATGCATTCTAAGCAGGCACTCTATCACTGAGCTATGCCCAGCCACCCTTTTGCTTTTCTTTCTAATGTTGTATGTATTCTTGTTCTTGCTGATCTCCTCTCTGAACTGCTTACACACTTTTAAGAATGATTCTCATTATACTTCAGGGGGAAAAAAAGTCCATCCCAAAGTTTCCGTCGTTTGGCTACAATGTTCTAACTCAGTCTGATTGAGCATTTCCACCCTGATCTCATTAAGGACTATACAATGCTGGAATGCAAACAGCAGAGGGCCTTTCTGGACTGGCAGGGTATGCTGAATATGCTGGTAGATGAGCGTGGCTTTGCCTTCTTTCCTTTACCTCTTCTTTGGTGAGAATGCTAGTAATATATCAGAGTCCTCTCCATCCCATACTCAGCCACTAAACACTGAAAATTGGAATGCTTTCTGTAACAATTCTCGCATGCATTCCCTGTTGACTTTTACATCCTGAATGAAAACATTAAAGGAAGCCAGAAAATTGAATATGCCTCATCGGGATACTCTTCCTATTGAAAATATACATATATATAAAATCCTGAAAGGCCATATTGGGAGCATCTACCAGGATTTGATTGATTAGTATTTGTATAGGGGAGAGCACTTTGAGGCACCATTTTAGAAATATTTAAGAAGGACCAAAAGAATACAACTGATCTAGTAATTAGTCAATGGCATGATAGGACACCAAACTTGTAAGTACAACAAAAGGTAATGGAGCACAGAAGGAACATGGTAAACTATACTAAGTGGTATGAGTCCTGAGGCTTTCAAAAGATACTGGGTGCTGTCAGCTTTCCATGCAGAGCTAAGGAATAAAGAAGAGAGGAGAGGCAAGAAATACATAGGAAGGCCTGTGTATCCACAAGGGAAAAGAACATTTCTTTCGAAATCCAATTCTGTCTCCTTTCCCACAATAACCACCCCACTCTCCATGTTGAGAAAGTTAGGGAATTGACTGGGAGACTTCCTTCCTACTCTGAGAAATTGTGATCTTCCTTGTTTGTTGTTGAATGCAGTGAGGAATTTAACCAGCCTTACTTCAGTCATACTAATTATCTCAATTCAAAAGGATGATCTAGAGAGATACAACTAGCTGAGGGCTAGTGCCTCACTTCTATAATCCTAGCTCTTGAAAGGCTGAGATCTGAGAACCACTGTTTGAAACCAGCCCAGTCAGAAAAGTCTATTTATTTCCAATTAACCAGCAAAAAGCTGAAAGTGGAAGTGTGGTTCAAGTTGTGCCAGCCATGAAGAGCTCAGTAAGAGCATGAGGCCCTAAATTCAAGCTCCTGTATCACTTTTTTAAAAAAGAAAGAAAGAAAGAAGGAAGGAAGGAAGGAAGGAAGGAAAGAGAGAGAGAGAAAGAAAGAAAGAAAGAAAGAAAGAAAGAAAGAAAGAAAGAAAACAGAAGAAAGAAAACAGAAGAAAGA